>NC_069500.1:45909081-46196581 GCF_027579735.1 Bombina bombina
AGAAATACATAGAACATATTCTGCTATGTGCAGAACTTTGGAATGTGAAATATTTGCAGTAAATACATAGTTAAACACTTTATTAAATATGTATATTGCATACATATTATTGTTAATGTTTTTATCTGCTTGACTGGAAAGGGTCCAATGCACACACACACACACACACACACACACATATATATATATATATATATATATATATATATATATATATATATATATATATATATATATATCTGTGTATGTATGCATGTGTGCACATATAAATGAAGTACATATATATGAATATAAATACATCTGTACACACTCACAAACATTATCACTTTACTAGTAATCTAGCTCTTAGTGTAATTATTTCAACTGGAGTCACATGTATTCATTCTTTTTGCTAAAGAGATCACTTGCTTTTAACTTTCAGGTAAATGAAGCAAAAAGTTAGCTGTTGTTCTACATTTGTCTGAATCTAAATGCACATTTAGTAGTAAGTCGCACATGTAGTAGCAAGTAGCATATAATTTGCAACCACACTATAGAAACCGGATTTTTAGTATTAAAGTGGACACTCCAGAACATGTTGTTCAGTAAAATATCTAGACAAAAATGAAAACATAAATGCGCTTAATACTGTAGCTATGTTTTTAGAGGTTACCTACGCCTTGATATGGAATCATGCTTACATATGTTGTCACTTTGTTTTTTCTACCAGTTGCCTTATACATAAAGAATTGTGCTTTAATGGGGCTATATGTGAAGTAAATGGTAGTATTATCACTACCCTGTATATGTTACTGTCCCCCAAGGGTGTCAACTTATCTGTTTATCTTCAGCAATTAATAGTGTAAAATCATTCATTTGTGAATGTTACTGGAATTCTAAGAGGAGATAAATCTAATCTACTGCTTAGAGGAAACTGTTGGTACTCTTCAAATAACTGATAATAACATAATTTATGTAAGAACTTACCTGATTAATTCATTTCAATCATAGTGGCAAGAGTCCATGAGCTAGTGACATATGGGATATACATTCCTACCAGGAGGGGCAAAGTTTCCCAAACCTCAAAATGCCTATAAATACACCTCCCATCTCACTCACACCTTAGTTTAAAGAATAGCCAAGAAGTGAGGTGTATAAAAAGGAGTAAAAAGCATACAAAAAGAGGAACTGGAAAAAATAATGTGCTTTATACAAAAAAATCATACCCACAAAAAATAGGGTGGGTCTCATGGACTCTTGCCACTATGAAAGAAATTAATTTATCAGGTAAGTTCTTACATAAATTATGTTTTCTTTCATGTAAGTGGCAAGAGTCCATGAGCTAGTGATGTATGGGATACTATATAAAAGACAAAACAAAGGGGCGCCTCATGTGTAGTATCATCAAATAAGCATAAAGCCACAGAAAAAAGCCAAATGGGTACTCACAAGGCTCTGGAGCACACCTATGTGCTTGTAGGGACAGGCTGCAGATTTTATCAGGTGTGACAGCTCACCCACAGAGGATATCAGTCATTGCCTGAGGAAACGGCGTATGAGCCGAGAAACACGTTGCATTTACAGGGGGCTTGACTGTAAGCCCCTAGTTCCCTCCTTTGTATATGTATTTTAATTTGTTTTTAATAAATAGAACTTTTTAATTTTTAAAAAATACTCTTGTGAGTGATTTTACCTGCCTGCACCTGCTTGGAGTGGAACCTAACACACAGAAGTCTGCCACTTTTGGATATTGCATCCTAAGGAAAAGTCCCTTGGTGGTGAGCTGACACACCTTACCATAATATGCCAGCTTGCTCCTACTAGCACATAAGTGTGCTCATCTAATATGTGAGTACCCCATCTTTCTTTGTGCTAAGTCAAACACCATATCCTTTGTGATCTGCACAATTTGGTGCTTTTCCTGTGTTTTATTTTCCTACTACAGTCAATGACTGAGCTGTCACACCTGATAAAATCTGCAGCCTGTCCCTACAAGCACATAGGTGTGCTCCAGAGCCTTGTGAGTACCCATTTGGCTTTTTTCTGTGGCTTTATCCCTATTTGATGATACTACACATGAGGCACCCCTTTGTTTTGTCTTTTATTTAGCATCTCTGGACCATTGTTGGTGAGGAGGAGGCTGCCATCGTTGGGAAGAAAGATACACTTCTTACTCTGAAATTGAACTTTCCTTTAACATGCCAAATTGCTGGCAATTCTAATTGTATTTACATGCTTATATATCATTGAGGTTATCACTAGCTATTTATTAGCGCTCACCCTTTTGTTGTGTAGATTGATGTATGGGATATAATACCCAAGATGTGGAAATCCACAGAGTCACTAGAGATGGAGGGATAACTAAAAACAGCTATTTCCGCTGAGAGATGAAATCTCAAAAAATAATTGTTTTCTTAAAAATTTCAAAAAAACTCAAATCAAAGGCATTAGAATCAAGCTGAGACAACTGCCAGAAGAACCGTTCTACCAAAGGCTGCTTCAGAAGAAGCAAATACAAAAAAAATGTAAAATTAGAAAAAAATATGCAAAGAAGACCAAGTTGCTGTTTGATCAACTGAAGCTTAATTCTTGAAAGCCCATGAAGTGGCAACTGATTTAGTAGAATGAGCTGTAATTCTCAGAGGGGGAGACTGCCCCGCCTCCAGATAAACTTTGTGAATCTAAAGTCTTAACCAAAAAAACTGAGAAATAACAGAGGCTTTCTGACTTTCCCTGCTTGGAGCCAGAAAAAAGAACAAATAGATTAAAAATCTTTCTGAAATCTTAAGTAGCCTCAACATAATATGTCAAAGCTCTTAACACATCCAAAGAATGTAAAGACCCTTCAAAAGTATTCTTAGGATTAGGACACAAAAAAGAAACAACAATTTCCCTATTGATGTTGATAGAAAGGCAAAAATATAAATTAAAATTGCAAAAATTAACACTCCAAGGAGGAGAAATAGATTAAAAAACATGTTTAATATTAAACAAAGCTTGAACAAAACAGTGAATATCAAGAAGTTTAGGAATCTTTCTATGAAATAAAACAGAAAGAGCAGACATTTGTCCATTCAAAGTATTAGCAGACAAAACCTTTATCCAAACCATCCTGAAGAAACTATAAAATCCTAGGAATTCTAAAAGAATGCCAAGAATAACCACAAGTTGAACATCATGAAATATCAATTTTCCAAATCTGAAAATAAATTCCCTTGAAACAGACTTACGAGTCTGTATCATAGTGCTAATAACTGAGTCAGATAAACCTCTATGACTAAGCACTTAAGTGTTCAATTTCCATGCCTTCAAATTTAGAGATTTGAGATCATGGCCCCTATTTATCAAAGGTGTTGCGGACCTGATCCAACAGTGTGAATCAGGTCTGAAACACCTTGCTAAATGCGGAGAGCAATACGCTCTCCGCATTTAACATTGCACCAGCAGCTCACAAGTGTTGTGAGCTGCTGGTGCAACGCCGCCCACTGCTGACTCACGGCCAATCGGTCGCCAGCAGGGAGGTGTCAATCAAACCGATCATACTAGATCGGGTTGATTTCCGGCGATTCCTGTCCGCCTGCTCAGAGCAGGCGGACAGGGTTATGGAGCAGCGGTCTTTAGATCGCTGCTTCATAAATGCTGTTTCTGTCGAGTCTGAAGACTTGCCAGAAACAGGGGCCCACAAGCTCCATTCAGAGCTTGATAAATGGGCCCCTATGATGTAAAAAACGGCCCCTGAAACATAAGGACTGGCCTTAAGGGAAATGGCCAATGCTGGCAACTGGACATTCTGACAAGGTCCTCATACCGAAACCTGAGAGGCCAAGCTGGTGCTATCAAAAACACATAAGATTGTACCATTATGATCTTGGAGATTACCCATAGAAAAAGAACCAGACGTGGAAAAATGTAAGCAGATTGATAAAAACAAAGGAACTGCTAGAGCATCTACCATTTACGCCTGAGGATCCTTGGACCTTTAAAGGTATATGTAAAGCTTCTCATTTAGATGAGAGACCATCAGATCTATTGCTGGAAGACCCCACATCTGTACAAGATGAAAAAAACACATCTGGATGGAGAGCACTCCCCCGGATATAAGGTATGACGGCTGAGATAATCGCCTTTCCAATTGTCTACACGTGGGATATGAATCACAGAATTACCCATGGAAAAAGAACCAGAGGTGGAAAAATGTAAGCAGATTGGTAAAAACTAAGGAACTGCTAGAGCATCTACCATCTCTGCCTGAAGATCCTTGGACCTGGAAAGGTATCTGTAAAGCTTCTCATTTAGATGAGAGACCATCAGATCTATTGCTGGAAGACCCCACATCTGTACAAGATGAAAAAAACACATCTGGATGGAGAGCACTCCCCCGGATATAAGGTATGACGGCTGAGATAATCGTCTTTCCAATTGTCTACACCTGGGATATGAATAGCAGAATTTAGACAAGAGTTGGATTCTGTCCAAGAAAGTATCCAAGCTACTTCCTCCATAACTGAAGGACTGTGAGCCCCTTCTTAATGATTGACATATACCATTGTTGTGATATTGTCTGTTTAAAAACAAATGTATAAGTTATCTCTTCCATAGAGACCATGCCTGAAGAGCCCTGAAAATAGCATTGAGTTCTAAAATATTGATTGGTAACCTCGCCTCCTGAGGTTTCCAAACCCCTAGTGCTGTCAGAAACTCTTAGACAGCTCCCACACAAGAAAAACTTGCATCTGTTGAGAATACAGACCAGGTAGGATAAACAAATGAGACCCCCTGAACAATAAGGTGATAGTCTAACCACCAAATCAGAGGGAAAAGATTTAAATATATCAGTTGTGATATTTGAAAATAATTCCTGCACCTATTGTTCAACATGCAAAGCTATAGAGGCCTCAAATGAAAACGAGCAAAGAGGATCGCACCTGATGCTGCAGTCATGAGACCTAAAACTTCCATGCACAAAACCACTGAAGGAAATAATAGAGACTGAAGGTTTAAGACAAACTAAAATTAACTTAATTTGTCTCTAGTCTATTAGAGAAAGAACCAAATATGCTAAAATCTATCTGGAAACCTAAAAAGGTGACCTTTGTCTAAGGAATCAAAAAACATTATTGTAAATTGATCCTCCAACCATGTCTTGAATAAACCACACTAGTTGTTTCAAGTGAGATTCTGCTTAATGAAAATATTAAAGCTAGTACCAAATATAATCCAAATAAAGAAACACTGCAATACCCTGCTCTCTGAATACAGATAGAATGGCACCAATAATCTTTGAAAGGAATCTCTGAGCTGACGCAAGCCCAAAAGGACAGGCAACAAATTGGTAATGCTTATCTAGAAAAAAGAATCTCAGAGAACAATAATGGACTAAAAGAACAAAAAATAAGTGTCCTGTAAGTCTATTGTGGACATGAAGTAACCTTGCTAAACAGAAAGGCAAAATAGTTCCTATAGTCACCATCTGGAAAGCTGGGACTCTTACAAAACACTATAAAAATGTCAGATCCAGTATTGATCTTAACAAAATTATTTTCTTTAGGACAAAAAATAGATTTGAATAGAAAACCAAAACTCTATTCCTGCAGAGGAACTGGGACCATCACCCCTGAAAACTCTAAATCTGAAACACATTTCGGAAAAACCTGCGCAGAGTTTGTTATAACATGGAAAAGAAACTTCCCATATAAGGTTTTTATTCTGAAACCTAAACAATACCCCTGAGAAAAATAATCTGAATCCACTGATTTGAACAGAAACTGTCCAAAAGTAATGAAATAAATACAATCTGCCCCCCCCCCACCAGAAGAACTGGATAAAAGACCACACCTTCATGCAGTCTTAAGGGCTGAAATTGATTTGATTATAAGGCTTGGATTTTACTCAAATTCAGAAAAAAATCTAAAATCAAAGCCAGAGGCCTTGGGGGAATGAAAAAAAAAAACAATTTGAAGTTTTAAAAAAATACCCTTACAGTTCTAAACTTGGGGCAGAAAAGACTCCCTTTCCCCCAGAAATAGAGGAGATAATAAAATCCAATAGAAAACCTTTAAGCAATTACTATCCTAAAATAATAAGATAGGAATCTAAATTTAAACACCATATCAGAGATTTAAGCCATACAATTTTTCTAGTAAAAATGGCTAAAAACAAAGATTTAATATCAGATAAAATGACATAAAATACACCATGATAAATGAAATGATTAGCATGATGAAGTTAAAGAACAATGCTTAGAAAAATTAAAAAAAATGCTTATATGAAAAACAAAAGCAAATAACATAGCCCTCTGTAACAAATGAAAACAGAGAGCAAAAAGAGGGAGAGACTTATTTGTAAAAAAAAAAAATTGGTGCCAAAAATGACGCAAACAAAGATAACACAAAAATGCTAAGGAAAAAAACATTTAGTGCCAAGGTTAACAGAAAATTACATGATGTGTGTCAACAAAGAAATGGCGTGACTCGCGTCACAACAAATGCAAACTTTGCGCCAAAAAGATTTGCGCCAAAAATGACGTTATAAATATATTATTATTATTATTATTGGTTATTTGTAGAGTGCCAACAGATTCCGCAGCACTATAAACAAAGGCAGAGTACAACAAAACAATTATAGGGATCAAATGGCTAGAGGGCCCTGCCAAGAGTCACACTGTTGTAGTCAGCTCTTCAGAAGGTGATCTGCAAACAGCTGGACTATTAGGCATACATGCTAAGGGGGTTCAGGGGATAGCAATGGAGGAGAGAAACTGGTATAAAGAAAGGCTAGTGTAGGTTGTATGCATCCCTGAACAGTAGAGTCTTTAGGGAGTGCTTAAAGCTTTCAAAACTAGGGGAGTGTCTTGTGGAGTGAGGCAGAGAGTTGCACAAGATGGGAGCCAGTCTGAAGAAGTCCTGTAAACGGGAGTGTGATGAGGTAACAAGAGAGGAGAACAGTAGGAGGTCATGAGCAGAGCGAAGGGGACGGGAGAGTATATGGAGACAAGGTCTGAGATATAGGGGAGCAGTGCAGTTGAGGGCTTTGTATGTCAGAGTGAGAATTTTGTTTTTAATCCTAGAGGCAAGAGGAAGCCAGTGAAAGGATTGGCAGAGAGGTGCAGCAGATGAAGAGCGACATGTAAGGAAGATGAGCCTGGCAGAGGCATTCATTATGGATTGTAAATGACCTAGGTGGCAGCTAGGAAGACCAGAGAGGACAGAGTTGCAGTAATCAAGGCGGGAAAGGATGAGAGAGTTGATTCAAATCTTAGTTGTGTCTTGTGTAAGGAAATATCTAATTTTAGAGATGTTTTTAAGGTGGAAGCGGCAGGCTTTAGCCAAGGACTAAATGTGAGGAGTGAAAGAAAGATCTGATTCAAATGTGACCCCGAGACATTGGGCATGTGGGGTAGGGGTAATGATGGAGTTGTCGACAGTTATAGAGAGATTGGGGTGGAGATTTTAGAAGAAGGGGGGAAAATAAGGAGCTAAGTTTTGGAGAGTTTTAGCTTGAGGTAGTGAGAGGACATCCAGGAAGAGATGTGAGAAAGACAGTTAGTGACACGGGTTAGCAAGGAAGGAGATAGGTCTGGTGCAGAGAAGTAGATTTGGGTGTCATCGGCATACAAATGATATTGGAAACCGTGGGGCTTTATTAGGGAACCTAATGATGACGTGTAGATTGAGAAGAGTAAAGGACCGAGGACAGAGCCTTGCGGTACCCCGACAGAAAGTGGTCACGTGGCAGAGGAGGCCCCAGAAAAGGCTACACTAAGAGTATGGTTTGACAGCTAGGAAGAGAACCATGAGAGGGTTGTGTCACAGATGCCAAAGGATTGGAGGGTTTGGAGCAAAAGAGGGTTGTCAACAGTATCAAAGGCTGCGGACAGATCAAGGAGGATAAGCAGAGAAAAGTGGCCTTTTGATTTTTCTGTAAGTAGGTCGTTGGTAACCTTAACGATTGCTGTCTCTGTGGAGTGATGGGGATGAAATCCAGATAGCAGTGGGTCAAGTAGGGAGTTTAATGTAAGGAAATGGGATAGGCGTAAATATACTAGTTTTTCGAGAAGCTTTGAGGCAAGAGGAGGAGGGAAAAAGGGCGGTAGTTGGATGGGGAGGTTGGGTCAAGGAAATGTTTTTTGAGGAGAGGTGTGACCAGTGCATGTTTCAGAGATGAGGGAAATATACCGGTGCTGAGGGAGAGGTTGAAAATGTGTGTGAGTATAGGGGTAAGGGTAGAAGAGATGGAGGGGAGTAGCTTTGAGGGGATAGGGTCAAGGGGATAGGTAGTGAGGTGAGAGTGCCAAACATAGCTGAGAGTGTCTTAAAAAAATATATATACTTACCTGAAGACACCCTTCCACATATATCAGACAGCCCAACCAGGTAATTGTATAGAAGTATAACGTCGATCTGAAAAGGGAGGCAGGTAACCAACCGATAACAGAGAGCCTTTGAATAGAATTCCCATGGGCTGCTTCATAACTGCTGTTTCTGTCGAGTCTGAAGACTCGCCAGAAACAGGGGCCCACAAGCTCCGTTCGGAGCTTGATAAATGGGCCCCTATGATGTAAAAAAACGGCCCCTGAAACATAAGGACTGGCCTTAAGGGAAGTGGCCAAGGCTGGCAACTGGACATTCTGACAAGGTCCTCATGCCCAAACCTGAAGGAAATATGCCGGTGCTGAGGGAGAGGTTGAAAATGTGTGTGAGTATAGGGGTAAGGGTAGAAGATATGGAGGGGAGTAGCTTTGAGGTGATAGGGTCAAGGGGACAGGTAGTGAGGTGAGAGCGCAATATAAGTGCCAAAACTTCTTCCTTAGTAACAGGGGAGAAAGAGCTAAGTTTATAGCTATGTGGGTTGTGGTTGGTTCCAAGCGTTTGAGGGGGTGAGAGAATGGAATTATTTTGAGAGCTGATTTCGTTTCTGATAGAGTCAATTTTGTTATTGAAGTGGCTGGTAAAGTCTTGAGATGACAGAGAAGTTGTATTAGGAGGTGGGGGTGGACAGAGAAGAGTATTGACGTTTTGGTTTTGAAGAAAAAACGTAAACGAAAATGTAATAATTTTGTGCCATTGCAAGCCTAATTTGCCCGCGAAAATTTGAAAAAAAAGACCGAAGTTACAACTAGCTGAAACCTCAGGTAAGAAAAAAATTATACTGAATTTCTCCCAAACATAATTTTCCATGCTGAAACTGTTAGACTGCAAAGGAAAATAAACATAGACCTGACTAATGGCAAATATATGTAATTAATATTTAAAAACTTTAAAAATATAAAGTGCCAAACAAGGCTGAGAGTGTCTTAAAAAAATATATATACTTACCTGAAGACACCCTTCCACATATATCAGACAGCCCAACCAGGTAATGGTATAGATGTATAACGTCGATCTGAAAAGGGAGGCAGGTAACCAACCGATAACAGAGAGCCTTTGAATAGATTTCCCATGGGGAAAACCATAAAATCAACAGGCAATACTCCCTTCATATCCCTCTGACAAACACTGTACTCTGAGAGGAATTGGGCTTCAAAATGCTTAGAAGCGCCTTTCACAGAAGAAATCAAGCACAACTTGTTTCACTATCCTCCACCGAAGTAAAACTAAGGTGTGAGTGAGGGGGGAGGTGGATTTATAGGCATTTTGAGGTTTGGGAAACTTTGCCCCCTCCTGGTAGGAACGTATATCCCATACGTCACTAGCACATGGACTCTTGCCAATTACATGAAAGAAAATATTATTATTATTATAAATAATAATAATAATAATAAATAGTGTTAGCAGCCAAGAAGCAAAATCACTGCTTTGTTTGTTACTGTTAGCGATGAAAATAAAAACATTGCTCATTTGTGAAAAATATTAATAGTTTGGCTTTGGACAGGGCTGGTTTGTGGCCTTGGGTGGAGCCTAAGGTAGAGTATGGGCAGGGGTCATTACAAGACCCTATCTCCCTTCACCAGTCACTCACTTACTAACTATTATTTTTTAGGAGAACAGCTGGCAACAGTAGAAATATATCAAAATTGTAAATACTAATAAAGTTTAGGTAGAGCAAATGAACAAAATAGCAAAATGAATGTAAAATACTCATGTGTCCTAAAGCTCTTTATATTTGTGTTGCATGTATGGTTATTTGAAGCTGAATGTAAATATATTGCAATATGAAGTTTTGCAGAATCTCTGGCCTGGTAGTTTCTAAAGGGTTAAATATTTCTTTATAATGAATGAAAATCAGCATTATAGTTACATCTTTTGGCCAAAATATGATTAGCTGGCAAATCCAACCCAGATAACCCTTATATGCAGTACTTCCTTGTCATGTAAGCTTACAAACTGTTTTTCTACACAGGTAAAAAAACAAACCAATCATTTAGGTTGCACCTCCATTGTACTGAGGAGGAGGGTGAAAATAATTTGTCCATACTGCTGTCCCTTTATATCTAACCGTGCAACTGGATAAAATACTCACTACCTAGAACACCCAAAGCTCTGTCTCCAACTCTGCCATGTTTCAGCATCATTCTTTGACACTGACAAATGTTGCCACATCATATATTTATGACATTTGGGGTATATGTGTTAATGTGCAAGCGTTATATGCAAATAGTGAAAGACAGAACCTCTCTTTTCCTTTCTGTGGCACAGGAAAGGGTTAGCAAAATCCCAATATGTATTCAAAATAAGTAGTTTTCCAGCCTCCAGTCAAGTTAAAAAGACCTTTATTAATTTCTTACAGGGTCCATCATATCAACCAACCTTTCTTACAGGGTCCAATATGTATTCAAAATAAGTAGTTTTCCAGCCTCCAGTCAAGTTAAAAAGACCTTTATTAATTTCTTACAGGGTCCATCATATCAACCAACCTTTCTTACAGGGTCCATGATGGACCCTGTAAGAAATTAATAAAGGTCTTTTTAACTTGACTGGAGGCTGGAAAACTACTTATTTTAATGTGCAAGCGGACATGATAGAGTAGGGTAGAGTATCATGTCCACTGCACATCGCTACACATTGAAAAATGGCGACAGCATACGCTGTCGGCATTTATCATTGCACTAGTTGTTCTGGTGAACTGCTGGTGCAATGCCACCCCGTGCACATTCGGCCGCTAGCAGGGGGTGTCAATCGACCCAATCATATTCGATTGGGTTGATTTCTGTCCGCCGCATTAGAACAGGCGGACAAGTTATGGAGCAGCAGTCTTTAATATGCCCCATTGTCTTTGTTAACATCATTATAGTCTGTATGTTCTTAGAGCATTTTTTGTACCAATCTTTGTTACCTTTTTATCTTTAATTCCTCCAGTTTTTCTTCCATCTTTGCCCTAGATTTAACTGGTGGGTGCACTTAAAATACTGCTGTGGATTCTGGACTTTGACCTTTGCTTGCCTTGACTTTCTTGTTGCCTTTGTGATTTGGTCCTGATTGCTCATGAGGTTACCTGACCTCCTGCTTCTACCTTGACAATTCTTCTATATTATGATTAGGTTCTGCAGTTGTCTGATTGGTGCTTACTTTGACTTGTTGGCTTCACTTTGACCATTTCTCTGTTTGGTTGTTCAAATCTTGAGATTAATCTAGGTCATTTCATTGCCCTTGCCTTGTTCAGTGTTGACTTTTTCCTAATTTGCAAACAAACTCCAGGAAAAAACACACATGGTAGTAAGCACATGACAAGATTGGCATACCAGGTTGACCTTATTTTAACTTGTAGGTTCATCAGACTTTAGACAAAATGTATTAACAAAAAACCTAAAACTATGTTTAACGATTGCATACGATATTGGGGAAAATGGCTTATTAATTACAAACAAAAAAAACACACTATATATTTCACTTTCATTCTTTAAAATATTATAGAGTTTTGACCACTGACAAGTTAAATATAAAACTATGAATAAATTCCACTTAATGCTCTGATGAAAATATCTGAAGATTGTATCAGTGTGTTTATTATTATATCAGATGATGGGAAATATATCTCACAAAATGTCAGTCTTGATGGCTGAGGTTCATTTTCTGCTTCAGCTACTGGAATGGAGTTATAGGGGAATGTTTCTATGATATGGACTTGATTGAAGTAGGAAAAAAATCATATAACTGCACAAAAAATAGTGCAGTTATAGTTATAGTTATAGTGTTTAAGTAAACAATTTTCTGCATGAGATTTTGAAACACATCTATACACACACTCTACAGCAAGCCTAGTGTTAGGTAATGGCTTGTCTTCCAAGAGATATCCATTAAGAACTGGAAAAATGACATATACACTACATTTATTTAATCATTTAAATTCTTTATCATATATACAATCTGTTTTAGTCTTTAATAGATATACTAAAAATGAATGAAACAGTAGGAGTTAAAATATATGTATATAAAATAGAATAACTGACACTCAATCAGATGCATACAGTTAGGTTAAAAGCTAAAAACACCGCTCCCAGTGTTCACACAGGCAGTTAATCTAAGAAAAACCTGGATTCAAGATACAAATGACATAAATATCAAGCAAAGCACACAAAATAGCCAATACTCTCTTGATGCACAAAATGTAAAAATGAAGAGTTAATAACAGCATTTGGCCAAATGGTGAAAGGCCAAGTGCCGCATCAAGGCCTCTGTTCTATGACTTGCCCAGTGGAATGCAGGGTGCAGCCTCTTTTAGCTCACTTGTGCAACTCACATAAGAGATCTTTTCTACAATATGCAAGTCTGATCCCGTCTAAAATACTGTCCAGCCCTCAAGTATCAAACAATTGTCTTCTGTTTATGCCTCCTTACTGGTTTATGCCTCCTTACTATACCTTTTAATCTTGACAGCAGCTCCAGCTTCCTCCGCCAGTCGCAAAGCCACTTCCTGGGTCTAAAATGAGGAATCTGGCTTCCTCCAATTACGGCGTTGAATCAGACACTGATTCCCCCTGGGGGGAAGCCATGATTGGAGGATGACCCATTCATCATTTTTGACGTCAGAAATGGCTTGCGACGACCAGGGGAAGCTGGAGCGGCTGTCAAGTTTAAAAGGTAAGTATTTTTTTACAAGTGAAATGTAAATTTTGATAAGTTAAAGTGCCCCTATTTTTAATCGAATTTGTAAAAACCTGGCACTTTAGCATCAAAACTTACATTCACTTTAAGCTAAGAAGGGCTGTATGTAACACAGTATCAGCATCCAGCTATGCTAGAGAGCCACAGACTTATTTTGAATAATGTGTCCGGGATTCAGGCGGTCTGAAACCCGGACACATGATTCGAAACCCGGAGGTGGCAACCCTACTGAGACAGAATGAACAACCGGGTGGGGCACTGGGACAGCGCCTCCAAACAGGGACAATCCCAGTCAAACGGGGACTTCTGGTAAGCCTACTCATCTTGTGTACAGATCTGGCAGTGCTTTATATCAAACGGCTTGTATTTTAACTTCTACAATACATTAGTCAGCAAATTATCTGTAACTGGATTCTTGAAAATGGCTTCTGTTTGAGCTGAAACACTTGCTAATCAATCATATCTGTCACAAAGTAAGTACATAGATATTTGTGGATTATATCAACTGGATTTACCATTACCTCTAAATAAAAACTGCTAACAAACATCCCTATAATAAGGAAGCAATAGGGTGAGTTCTTCCCACTAAAAACGTAAATTCTAATAACATTAAAATTATAAACACTAATAAAATCAAACATATTGTCATAAAATAGACAAGTTCCTTTTAGTGGATTGAAGAATGATCAGGCAGCTTCCTGGATAAAAGTTAGGGAGATTTATTGATGAAACTATTGTAGAAAGGAGTGACATATCATAATCCAATACTAGTGTGATACAATATAAAACCTAAACAAATGTGTAAATAATTAGAAGATATAAGATCTAAACAGTGTTAATCAATCAGATAGTTTGTCACATCTTCAATGTCTTTTTCTCAATCACATATAATAGGAAATAAGAGGAAAATACTGTAATATGAAGCTCCACATATCAGAAATATAAATCCGACTGTGTGTAGCATAGAGCAATCTATGCTATAACATGTGCACTTATCGTATGATTATAGGTGTATGTGCTGCCTCTCTTCTACTCCTTCCTCCACAGGGTGATGCGCAACTCTGTAAATTAAATTGTATATATATAATACTTGTAAAAAAACAAAAGTAAAATTATATTTGTAAAAAGTACTAAATAAATAAAAATTGCAACTTCAGGGATATCTAAATAAATTCCAATTGGACCACCCTGCTTGACATTGTTAGACTATGTAAACCCTATCCAGCATTCTTGCAGAGCCTTGGGGTTGAGACGTTACACTTTAACACAGTCTGTATTAAGGTCCCTTACTAGTAACTTGGATTTCAGTTTATCCAACATGTGCTTCACGGTCTTGGCTTTTTCAACAGTGCTCCATAATCCAGTCTATAGGTGCAATCTTAACCAAATAAATTGAAGACTACTCACTAGAGCAGCGGTCATCAACCAGTGGTTCATGGACCACTGGTGGTCCACGAGAAGATGTTGGTGGTTCTTTGTCACCATCAAGCAGGAATTAATCTCCTTTGACGGTGTCACCCACCTGGCTGAACATCAGTGAAAACCAACGGAGGAGGAGTTAAATTACAATCTCCCTACCCACGTTGCATAGTACTGCACAACTTGCATAGCTAGATTGTATTTTTAACTCCTCCTGTCTGGCAGGCTGTTCAGAGGAAAATGCTTCAATTCTAAAGCCAGCAGAGGTTGGTATAGTCTTGGCTTGAAATAGTGGAATTAAAGTATATAAAAAAAGAGAATCTTAAAAAAAATGTTTTCTCATATTTCATTTATTTTCTTCCCTTTACCTGTCTCTTTGTAGTAGTTTTCCTAATTTCTTCAGATGGACTTACATCACTGTATGTCTTCCGCCCCTCCATCTTTTTTTTCTCTAATTAAATATTAATTATTTTTCATTCTAATAATTTTCCCATGCACAAAGCCATTCCACCTGAATTCCAGTAATTGGCATCCAGCAGATCAGCCATATCCCACCAGTATTATAGTAATTGCCAGTAACATCAGTCGTGGTTAGCTCACATCCCTATTGAAAGCTTTCTGATATAAACGTAATTTAGGACTCCAATGTCTGTCCATGATCATAAGTAGTTTTGAATAATTCCTAACTGGGGAGGTAACTTGGAAGTCTTGTGGTCCTTTTAAACATAAATCTTTTTCCCCACTTTCTGCCTCTCTGTTTCCAGCTCAAAAGTTGGCGCTCACCCTTCACCTGTCATTTGGAAGTATTCTCTCATTTCTGTCATTCAGTTAGTTAATTCCAGAAAAAAAATCTTAAAAATGTGTAATTATATACATAATGTAAACGTAGCTATGATTATACTAGTTATGTACAGTATGTGTGTGTATATATATATATATATATATATATATATATATATACACATGGTTGATTATGTCATAGTTGATTATATATTTCCTACATGTTCTATGTTAAATTTTTGCATATATTGTGTATCCCTTTTTAAAAAAATAATGGTCCACAGGATTCAAAATTCTGTGTTTAGTGGTCCCTGAGGTCCGAAAGTTTGGCGACCCCTGCACTAGAGAAATCACAAGCTGATTGGTATTCCCAACTTCACCTCCAAACTTCATAGATGTTGTCAAAACTTCTTCCAAATAAATTTCATCAAACATATATGCAGCATAAAAGTAAATTATATCTATAAGGTCCATGATGATCTTACCCAAACAACAAGTGAAAATATTATCACTAGGTAAAACATTGACATATTTTAGAGGAGTAACAGGGAGTGGGGTTTGGTTTAGTTCTAGGCAGGTATCTGTTGTGTTATCAGCCTGAAGAAACAGCTTGTATAGCTGAGAAATGTGTCACTTGTTTTATTTGTAATTATGTTCTAAGATAGCTTGCACTATTGACTTGTGTATCCTGTATAACTGCAATCCTCGATCTCTGTCATACTCCTTTACAGCAAGGCTCCTTTATTTTTTTTTCTGTCAACTTAAACCAATTAAAAGGAGAGATGCTGAATATGGAATGAACTTATTTTAATAGCTCATAATAGTGGTTCATGCTTACCTAGGATGCAGTCTCTTAGCTTCAGTAGAGAGCTTTCATGAAGCATAGATATATGGTTCTATGCAAAATGACAATTCACATCTGAACATGGAAGTCTCACAGCTTTTCTCAAGTTTACATTTTGAGCCTGTGTGGGTCTTCAAAGTGTCCAACTCTTGACATAAAACAGATTTAAGATTGCTCCCTGCCCATCATAATCTCTGTACCATGGAATTTACCATTTTTTCTGCTACCTGCTGAAAACTAACAAAAACATATAATAATAATAACAATAAAAATAAAACAATACCAGATGAGCAAAATAACTATTAAAGAAGCTTAAAAAGACACCTGTATAGTACTTGCATTTTAGGTAGGCTGACCATATTGCCACTTTAAGAAGGGACACATATGAAAAATACATATGTCATTGTTCTTATACAAAACATTTCTTTAAACAGCCCTGACGTGTGTTTTTCATATGTGTCCCTTTTTAAAGCTGCAATATGGTCACCATAATTTTAGCACCAACAATATTCTATTTGTAAATATTCAAATTTAGTTAAAGAGGGGACATTAAGTAGGATATAATACATAATTGTTATACCTAATTTAATCAAGTTTTATATTTGTATACTGTGGTCCTAAAATAATGTAAAAGGCTGGTTATTTATTGGTGTGATCCACAGTGTAAAAAGAATTCCGGAAAACTGGGTGTAAGTGATAAATTCATTAAACAAAACACCCCACCCAAATTCTCAGTTTTTATTAAACCATTACAAAAACAAAATTAAACCATTAGAAAAATAGTATCTTGTTTCTTCTATTAATTTCCTCTCAAATAAGTTAAAGGTATACGGCACCCGAAAATTTGCTTTTGTGATTTAGACAGTATCCTTGACTGTCAGTGTTTTATCACTGAAGTGTTTTAGCAGTGTGCTTGGTATCATTATCATGCTGAAAAATAAAACCATTCCAAATCAGGCACTTTCAAGAAGGAATTGCATGATAAATTAAAACCTTTCTGTACTTTATCACCAACACCACTGGCAGAAACGCATGCCCCAAACCAGGACAGACCCTCCACCATGTTTCACTCAAGGCTGCAAGCATTCATTTTTCCTTCTCTCTTCAACTCTTCTTCTCATATATTGACGACGATTGGACCCAAAAATGTCAAACTTGGATTCATCACTCCATAATACTCTTTAGCTCTAATCTTCATTTCAATCTTTGTGAGCTTTAGCATATTTTAGCCTTTTCACCCTCTTCCCCTTTGCCAATAAAGTGGTTTCTTGGCTGCTACCATTCCACAAAAAACATTCCTGATCAAGCTTCTTTGGACTGTACGGTCAACTTGGCATCCTGGTGAAGTTGCCAGATGCTGATCTGGGTCCTTGCTGGACTTCTTCCGCTCTCTGAAAGAACAGACTCTGAGAAACTTCTCATCATATTTTGAAATTTTTCTTGGCCTTCCAGTACTTTTATTGTTTTTGACCTCTACTGACTCTTCAAGTTGCTTTATAACAGCTTGAATACCACAGTATCCAGTTTTTTATGCTGATTTCCCTTTGAAGATGACCGTGCTGATGCAAAAGTATGTTTTTTTTTTCTATCAAATTCTGTGATCTTTGGCATTTTGAATGGAATGATGTGATTGATAGTTGGTCTTATTAGCAAGCTTCCAATTAATTAAACTCATAGCACATGTGTATGAACTCCTCACCCGCCCGCATGCTAACACCTAAAAAAGGTGATTTGGCTGATTTGAACAGCCAATAGGATTTCAGTAGCCCTCATCCTATTGGCTGATTCAACCTGGAAGAAGATGGATGTCTGGACTTCAAGAACGGTGAGTACATTTTTTGGGCTTAGTGTTAGCTTTTTTTGGGGTGTTTTTTTTTTTTAGATTAGGGCTTTTTTATTTTTTAATGAACAGCAAAAGAGCTGATTGCCCTTACAAATGGCCCTTTAGGGGCAATGGGTATTTTAGGATTTTTTTAGTTAGATCTTTTTTATTTTGGGGGGTTGGGTGGGTGGGGGTTGTATTGCTAGGGGATCATTTGTATTTTTTATTCAAAAAGAGCTGATTTCTTTAGGGCAATGCCCTACAAAAGGCCCTTTTAAGAGCTATTTGGTAGTTTATTGTTAGATTAGGGGTGTTTTTATTTTGGGTGGTTTTTTTGTTTTTATAGGGCTATTAGATTATGTTTAATTTTTGTTATTTTGGATAATTTTGTTAATTATTTTTTTTAATCTTAGACTTTTTTGATTTTTTTTTGTAATTGTAGACGTTTTGTTTTTTTGTAATGTTAGTTTTTTTTTGTAGTGTTAGGATTTTTTTAATTTTGTAATTTAGATTTTTTATTTTTGGTATATATTTTTTTAATAGCTATGTTTGGTTTATTTATAGTTTAAGCTTAGGTTTTTTTATTTCACAGGTAAGTTTTTATTGTTTTGAAGGTAGTTATATTTTAAGTTTAATTTAAAGTTAGGGGTGTTAGGTTTAGGGGTTAATAGTTCAATTTTAGTAGTCGGATGTGGGGGGCTGGCGGTTTAGGAGTTAAGGTTTAGGGGTTAATAGTTTAATTTTGGTAGTCGGATGTGGGGGGCTGGCGGTTTAGGGGTTAATAGTTTAATTTAGGCAATCACGATGTAAGGGGTCAGCGTTTTAGGGGTTAATACGTTTATTTAGGGTTGGTGATATGGGGGTCAGTGGTTTAGGGGTTAATAGGTTTATTTTAGTAGTAAACAAAAAAGATGACAAAGCAGGGTCAGTAACCCTATAGGACACGCTATATATGAAGCCACAATATCTTAAATGGATATGCAGACTCTCATAACATAAGGGGTGAATATATGCAAACATAAATTAATACAAATGTATATCTCTTTAACAGACTCAATGTCTCTTAAGCACCAGGCCAAACAATTCATGTTTCAGTATAGTCACACAGTCCCATGGACAGTCCTTGTGGTATGATGGATATCCTGAAAAAGGATAGAGTAATAATCCGTGGAAGGGAGGCAGCACTCTAACTTCACCAGAAAGGGTCAGCAGCTCTGTTAACAACAAAAAAGGAGAGAGGTGCCGTATGTGTGAATCAATCACCCACTAGGTATAAGCACAAATTTGATGCAGGGTACTCACATCCTGTAAAGGCACCCCAGTGTGCCAGTAGATGCAGGCTGGTTTTCAACAGCCGACCAGCTAGCTGAACAAAGGCGATCACTGGAATCACAGGTACGGTTAGGCCCAGAGAGAAGACTCAGTCCAAGTGCAGTGTTAACTACTAACCAAAGTGGTAGTAAGGAGGATACAGAGGGAAGGTACACCACACCTTCCCCCAAGGTAGCATAGAAGACATGCACACAGCAATAGGAGTTATTAATTATAAAATTGTTTTAATATAACAATAAAAACAAGATTAAAAACAACTCATGCTGTAATGTGCATGATCAAGTAATACAACGCGTTTCACGGTTTCCACCATTTCATCAGGCATAAACTTTGTTGTAATATAAGCCCTTAAATAAGGCTACGTTACCTAGACTCACAAGTGAAGGGCCCCACCCCCTGCAACAAACATACCAATCAGTTTGCCCTTTGTCTAATCAGTAGTCAAGTTGTCACACCTGAATTCCTGGTACTGCTCTCTGTTTAGCAACTGTGTGTATTAATAAATAAAAGTATATGTTCTATATATATATACATTTTAATAATATCTCTTTAAAAGTATCATATTGCTGCAAAATATAAATTATATATAATGCATGTCGCAGTTGACAATGTTGTGATTGATTCACACATACGGCACCTATCTCTTTTCCTTGTTATTTTAGTAGTAGCTATGTTGGTGTTTGGCGGTTTAGGGGTTAATTGGTTTAGGTTAGTATTTGCGATGCGATTAAGGATTAATAGTTTTATTAAGGTGTTAGCGATGTGGGTGGTTAGTGGTTTAGGGGTTAATAGGTTTATTTAGTGTTGGCAATGTGGGGGGGCAGAGTATTAGGGGTTAATACTTTAATTTAGTGTTGACCAGGGCTGGACTGGGACCAAAATTAGGTCCTGGCATTTTAAGGCAAAGCAGTCCACTCCACCACCCCCCATTACCTATTTAGCAGTATATCAAATATTACAAGTATAATATATAGGTTGATATTGGAAAAAAAAAGACAATAAACTAACCAATTAGTGCACATAACTCTTAATAGTATTCAAGTACAGAGACCTGGCACCGCAGTAGTGTGTGTTGTATCTGTGTAGACTTAATAAGTGTCATACAAGCCCCTGCTGACTCTATGAGATGGTGCAAATTATTGTTAGAGGGGTATTTATAGGATGAAGGGTTATTTATATTTTTAAAGGGGAATTTGTCAGGTAATAGGATTCTTATATGGTTATGAGGAATGTATGGGGTAACTGGTAACAGGATATATAGAGGGGTATTTATGTAATATAGTACACTACCGCCATATTTGTTCTCTCACCACTACAGCTGTATTATTGTATACAAACTAGCTATATTAAATACATGGGGGCATATGTATCAGGCTCCGAATGGAGCTTGATGCCTCGTGTTATGAAGCAGCGGTCACAAAGACCGCTGCTCCATAACCTGTCCATCTGCTCTGAGCAGGCGGACAAACATCACCGGAGATCAACCCGATCGAGTACGATCGGGTTGATTTATACCCCCCTGCTGGCGGCCTATTGGCCGCAAGTCTGCAGGGGGTGGCGAGCTGCTGGTGCAAT
The DNA here is from genome assembly GCF_027579735.1 of Bombina bombina. Lineage (NCBI taxonomy): Eukaryota > Metazoa > Chordata > Amphibia > Anura > Bombinatoridae > Bombina > Bombina bombina. The sequence continues at coordinate 45,929,873 of NC_069500.1, forward strand.
GCTGAATACGGCAAGCGTATTGCTCGCCATATTCAACGAGGTCTGTCGGACCTGATCCGCACTGTCGGATCAGGTCCGACAGACCTTAATAACTAGAGGCCATGGAATTATCATGACATTATGGTTTTAAATAAAAGTTTACTATCCTTCTAAAACAGCTAAGTTTAACGTATAGGAAGAAACATTAAACAAACTGGTTTATACAATTACATGTGAATGTGTACATACAGTACATACAGTAAAAGCAAGCTATTTTGTTTTTGCCTTGTTTTAGCAAATACAATTATTTGAAGCTCACTTTTATGAAGCCCATTGAAGATTAGTACATCCCATCCAGCAGTCTCAGAGAGCAGGAAGCACTGAGCAGCCCCGCACACATAAGCTATTTGACACAGAGCCAGCACTACAAAACATATATGCAATTAACCCTGTGGCTGCCATAAAGGCTCTTTTATAGCCAATGGAGCTAAAGAGCATTTCAATTTAGGGCACATGGTTGGTTATCAGCTGTGAAATCAGATTTTTAAAAATAAATAAATAAAAACACAATCTCTAGACCTGCAAGCTGTGTGCTGTTGTGAGATCTGCGGTTTGCACACCACTGGGTAATAGGGAGGGTATCTAACAAAACCGGGTGTCACACGATAAGATCATGTGATATGAAGGTTTCTAACTACCTATGAATGTAAACTCCCTCTTACAACTATAACATTTGTCACTTATATAGCCCATATCTATGAATGACATGTAATATATAATGTAATATATAGACTGCTTAATATAACAATATATATAACACACTGGTTATGCAGCCTTCCTGGTTGCACACAGCAAGGCTGCTGCATCCTTAAGAGGCTGTCCAGCTTCCCATCCACCTAGAGATCCATCCCCTGGGCTATGAGCTCACCAGCTGTGAATGGGGTGGAGGTGGTCTACCGCCATATTTGTACTCTCCTCTCACCACACATCTGTATTATTGTATACAAACACTCTGGACATACTTGGTCTTAGCACCGGCGGCACAGGGCACACATCAGCAATGCGCACAATGATGATGCACCACGGATGACAGAATTACTGCATTTCTGTTTCAATGTGCGAGCAGGGACCGTGTTAGGAGATAGATTTGAATATAAAATTTGGCAGACTTTGCAAATTGGGACTTTATTTATTAGGCTGCAGGGATAATCCGATAAACCTGATGCTTTAGATGGAAGGAATCAAAACTATTTTATCCAGCTCACTAGCCCTGTGTGTTCTGAAAAGTACAGCCAGGAGTTCGATTACTCCAGAGAAAAAAGAGATTAGTGTAGTTCAGAGTTGGCTGCTGCATAGCATAGGCGTGCACAACTAAGTACACACTTCAACTCCTCAAGGAACAAGCAATTTCCCGCTGGCGCCTGGCCTTGTACAGCCTACAGTGAGCCGTGTGTGAGGTAATGTTGGGCGGAGCTGAGGTAATCTGTGGCCCAACAGCCGCCCAGCACCACATTATAATAAAAATTTGGGGCACTCGTATATGTGGTGATAGTGGGCGGAGCTAAACTAGCCTGCGACCCACCTGGCTTTTGCCCTGTATGCCCTATGGTCAGTCCGGGCCTGGTGTTGGCGATGTGGGTGGGTTGCGGATTAGGAGCTAATAGGTTTAATATAGTATTTGCGATGCGGGGTGGTTTATTATTATTATTGATTATTTGTAGAGTGCCAACAGATTCCGCAGTGCTATAAACAAAGGGGAGTACAACAAAACAATTATAGGGTAGAGGGCCCTGCCAAGAGTTGCACTGTTGTAGTCAGCTCTTAAGAAGGTGATCTACAAACAGCTGGACTCTTAGGCTTACATGCTAAGAGGGTTCAGGGGATTGCAGTGGAGGAGAGGAACTGGTAATAGGAAAGGTCAGCGTAGGTTGTATGCGTCCCTGAACAGTAGAGTCTTTAGGGAGCACTTGAAACTTTTAAAACTAGAAGAGAGTCTTGTGGAGCGAGGCAGAGAGTTCCACAAGATGGGAGCCAGTCTGGAGAAGTCCTGTAAACGGGAGTGTGATGAGGTGACAAGAGAGGAGGAGAGTAGGAGGTCATGAGCAGAGCGAAGGGGACGGGAGGGAGAGTATCTAGAGACAAGGTCTGAGATGTAGGGGGGAGCAGTGCAGTTGAGGGCTTTGTATGTAAGAGTGAGAGTTTTGTGTTTGATCCTAGAGGCAAGAGGAAGCCAGTAAAGGGATTGGCAGAGAGGCGCAGCAGATGAAGAGCGACGTGTAAGGAAGATGAGTCTGGCAGAGTCATTCATTATGGATTGTAAAGGAGCTAGGCGGCAGGTGGGGAGACCAGAGAGGACAGAGTTGCAGTAATCAAGGCGAGAAAGAATGAGAGAGTGGATTAAAATCTTAGTTGTGTCTTGTGTAAGGAAGTGTCTAATTTTAGAGATGTTTTTAAGGTGGAAGCGGCAGGCTGTAGCCAAGGACTGAATGTGAGGAGTGAAGGAAAGATCTGAGTCAAATGTGACCCCGAGACATCGGGCATGCGGGGTAGGGGTAATGATGGAGTTGTCGACAGTTATAGAGATATTGGGGGTGGAGATTTTGGAAGAAGGGGGGAAAATGAGGAGCTCAGTTTTGGAGAGATTTAGCTTGAGGTAGTGAGAGGACATCCAGGAAGAGATGTGAGAAAGACAGTTAGTGACACGGGTTAGCAAGGAAGGAGATAGTTCTTGTGCAGAGAAGTAGATTTGGGTGTCATCGGCATACAAATGATATTGGAAACCGTGGGACTTAATAAGGGAACCTAGTGATGAGGTATAGATTGAGAAGAGAAGGGGACCGAGGACAGAGCCTTGCGGTACTCCAACAGAAATTGGTGACGGGGCAGAGGAGGCCCCAGAGAAGGCTACACTGAAGGTACGGTTTGACAGGTAGGAAGAGAGCCACGAAAGGGCTGTGTCACAGATGCCGAAGGATTGGAGGGTTTGGAGCAAAAGAGGGTGGTCGACAGTGTCAAAGGCTGCGGACAGATCAAGGAGGATAAGCAGAGAGAAGTGGCCTTTTGATTTAGCTGTAAGTAGGTCGTTGGTGACCTTAACAATAGCTGTCTCTGTGGAGTGATAGGGACGAAATCCAGATTGCAGCGGGTCAAGAAGGGAGTTTAACGTAAGGAAATGGGATAGGCTTGCATATACTAGTTTTTCGAGAAGCTTTGAAGCAAGAGGGAGGAGGGAAATTGGGCGGTAGTTGGATGGGGATGTAGGATCAAGGGAAGGTTTTTTGAGGATAGGTGTGACCAGTGCATGTTTCATTGATGAGGGAAATGTACCAGTGCTGAGGGAGAGGTTGAAAATGTGTGTTAGCATAGGGGTAAGGGTAGCAGAGAGAGAGGGGAGCAGCTGTGAGGGGATAGGGTCAAGGGGACAGGTAGTGAGGCGAGAGCGCAGTATAAGTGCTGAAACTTCGTCCTCAGTAACAGGGGAGAATGAACTAAGTTTCAGGTTATGAGGGGTGTGGTTGAGTGAGAGTATTTGAGGGGGGGAGAGAATGGAATTGTGTTGAGAGCTGATTTCATGTCTGATGGAATCAATTGTGTTAATGAAGTGACTGGCAAAGTCTTGAGCTGACAGAGAAGTTGTATTAGGAAGTGGGGGAGGGCGGAGGAGAGTATTGAAAGTGGAGAACAGACGTTTTGGGTTTGAAGAAAGATTAGAGATAAGAGTAGAGAAGTAGTGTTGCTTGTGGAGATTAAGGGCAGAGTAGTAGGAGTTCAAGATGAATTTGTAATGAAGAAAATCAGCTGAACTCCGTGATTTTCTCCAATGTCATTCAGCAGTACGGGAACATCTGTGTCGGTACCGTGTCAGAGGAGTATGCCAGGGCTGGGGATGAGTGTGTGATTTCCTAGCAGTGGTAAGAGGGGCGAGATTGTCAAGGACAGATATAAGGGTGGAATTATAGTGGCAGATAGATTGTTCAGGGCAGGAAAAGGAGGAGAAGGATGAGAGGAGCGGTTGAAGGGAATTAGCAAGTTGTTGCTGATCTAAAGACCTAATGCTTCTGTGAAGTTTGGTGTGAGGAGTAGAAGGTGGGAGAGTTGTAGGAAGGGATGATATGTTGCAGGTGAGGAGATGGTGGTCAGAAAGAGGAAAAGGGGAGTTTGAAAAGTTTGAGAGAGTGCATCGATAGCTAAAGATCAGGTCAAGGGAGTGACCGTCTTTGTGAGTGGGAGAATCAGTCCATTGTGACAGACCAAAAGAGGAAGTGAGTTGCAGAAGTTGTTTAGTAGATGAGGCAGTGGGATTGTTAAGGGGGATGTTGAAGTCGCCAAGAATGAGGGCAGGGGTGTCTGAGGAAAGGAAATAAGGAAGCCAGGCAGCAAAGTGATCTAAAAATTGAGTTGGGGAGCCAGGGGGGCGGTATATGACTGCAACACGTACAGAGAGGGCAGAGAATAACCGAATCATGTGTGCTTCAAATTAAAAAAATGTGAGTGAAGAGAAGGGCTGAATTTCTTGGAAGGTGCACCGAGAGGAAAGTAAAATACAGACACCACCTCCTTGTCTATCGCCAGACCTAGGAGTGTGGCTGAAATGAAGACCCCCATGTGACAGTGCAGCAGTGGATGCTGTGTCTGAAGTAGAGAGCCAGGTTTCTGTAAGAGCCAGAAGGTTAAGAGAGTGGGAGATAAAGAGATCATGGATAGAAGTTAACTTGTTGCAAACAGAGTGAGAGTTCCAGAGTGCACAAGTGAAGGGGGAAGGGTTTTTAGATGTAAGAGGAATGTGATTAAGGTTACCAGAGTTTAGTTTATGAAGTCTATTGAAAGGCACACAAGGATGTGAAGGGTTAGGAAGTTGTGAGGGACCAGGATTAGGGGAGATGTCGCCAGCAGCTAGTATGAGCAAGAGGGAGAGTGACATGAGATGAGAAGCAGATTTGCAGTAATGAGACTGTTGTTTAACTGAAGTGCAGGGGGGAGAGAGAGTATTTAGGAATAAGTAGAGTTCATGAGTACAAAAGTAAGGGGAGTATAAGAGAGATGGGCTAATGAACAGTGCAGGTGGAGAGGGAGAAGGAGTAATTGAGTAATGTAGTTTGTTATAGAGACAAGAGGTAGCAAAAAGGAATTTGAAGATATTGAGCATTATTATGAAAGTGGGAACCAAGTAAACAAATAAGACACAGTGTTACAGCAGCACTTGCAAAAGGATACAATGAGATACATTAAACATAGTATTACAAGAGTACTTGCCTTGTGTCTTGCCCCTTGCCCAATCCTTGTTCAATTCTTGTATAATTCTTAAAAATTGATGCCTCACTTATAAAATGTTCACTTTGAAAATGTGAACATATGCTATTGTTAAAAAGTACACAGCCCTGTTACCAATGCACAAACCCCTGTGCAATGCACATCCCCTAACTTTAGGGATTAATAGGTAGTTTATGGGTGTTTGTGTACTTTGTAACATTTTTGTTATGAGTTTTGTGAAACATTTTTGTTTTGCAAAATCCCTAACTACTGGTCTTTGATAGCGGAATGGATCATGGCGGTATAAGCTATAACGCTAGCGTAATAGCCAGACCGCACAACCTGTAATACGGATGAGCTGAAAATTCCACACTCAAAAGCCATTTTTTGAGTGCAGAATGGAGAGTTGCGGTATAGGCTAAAACGCTAGCAGTATAGCCGTACCTCCGTCACTTGTAATATGGGTGAGATGAATTTTCCGCTCACAAAGGCCAATTATTTTCAGGGGTAAAGCCGTACCGCACAACTTGTAATCTAGGTCATTATTAGTAAAATTCTATGCTATAGTTGTCAGTGGCATGTTTTTGCTATAATATGAAATATTACTAACTGTAGATATGACACACAAATAAATATAAAATGAGAAACAAAATGAAAAGCTAAACAGCTAGCTGCTAGATGAGGGCAACATATATACAATGATCAACTAATTTGTTTCAGGAGGGGTGACATGCAAACAGAATAACAATATTGAATAAATTGAATGACAATATTGCTACAATTAGGGGAAAAGGGTAATTTATCAATGTCTATAAATGCCATTTGGGGTTAGCTCTTCTCATTGGTGTTTAATTCATGACTCCAAAAAAATGATTTGAAAGCTACAAATGATATAAAAATAGAACACAAAATAAATGGAATTGACAAGACAATTCTTAGAATGGATATAGACAATACAAGATTGTTTATTAGAAATGGGCTGATTTTTTTATTTTTTTTTCTAAGCAGACATTCTTTTTCAATAGGCACTCGAGCTGTTTCAATTATTCACTGCCATCAATATGGATTTACAGTTGCATTGTGAAAGTTCTGTTCATATGGCAGAGACGCGCATCAGTTGACAATCATACTTTTCTAGCCTTAGGTGCTTTCTGCCTTCACGGTAATCTGTAAACTGTACAGAACAAATAGAAAACAAATCATTGTTGTTTAATCTGTATTTCAAATGTTTTTTGTTACTGTGCAAGATGCGTGCAGCAATACAATCACTGTATTTTTATGTAAATAGACATATTAAATTACATGCACTTCTATTTTAAGACTTGCGCATTTACTGAAAACAATGGTTTGGATAATTACATTTAACAGGTCACTTTATTAAAAGAAAACATTTTAAAGCTTATTTTATATTTTTGTAAAGGTTAGTACCAAATGCTTTGGTGTTCAATACATCAAAAAATACATTTTATTGAGAGACAAATACAAGTATTTGTTTTCATCAGACATAGGTGCCTTTCAATAGATTTATTATGAGAAAATTGATTTATTTTCTTACCTAATAATGTACATTTTACACATTATGGGCCAGATAACAAGTGGAGCAGTAGTTTGCACTCATGTTCCAGCCTTAAAACTGCTAGAGGTAATTTTGTTGTGCTCATAGATTTGCGCTCGCATTATGAATTTTAAGAAAAAAGTTTGCGTACTCGCATTCATAATGTTGCGGTAACAAATAGACTTTGAGAAGTCACAAATGCAAATTATTCCCCTACAGACTTTAATGGAGCCGAAAAAGTTGGACAAAAAACACACACGTCGTGTAAACAGTTCCGGGTTATTTTAAAGTGCAACATGAGAAGATAATATTGCATATTTCTGCACATTATACAGAATGTGTTCTATTTATTAGATACATACAGTAATACATGGTTATCTATAGGTATAGATATTTACATATTTACAGTTAAAAACATAAAATATTAATATTGAATAAATATGACTTTCATGTTTTCAGATATTTAACTCCAAATGTCTCCAATGCACACCTATCTTATCTATCTATCTATCTATCTATCTATCTATCTATCTATCTATCTATCTATCTATCATCTATCTATCTATCTATATATCTATATGTGTGTAGATATACATTTATGTTTTTAATGTGTATAATGTGTCTACTAATATTTTTGTGCTCCACTTTTAATTTGCCCTTAATGTTTAATAGAAGTTGCATATAGTACACATCACATTCATTTATAAAGAACATACATTTAATTTAATTTAAGTTGTGTATTTAAAATTAAAAAAAAAGTATTGAGGCCTGAAGTTCGCTTACCTAGAAAAAAAAAATATATTTAAAAAAAATAATTCCATACAAAACAAATTCAATTATTATATGAATCATAAATAAGTGAATCCTAAATGGCCACTGTACAACTATGTGCAACACTATAATAAGGTTTTTATATAGCCCTGTAGCACTGTGATCATGTGTTTTATTATAGTATAATACTATACAAGGCAAAGCAATGGTTTTATGCTGTACTGTTTAGTATAAGTAGACTTAGAATTATCATTATTATGTATTTATTTATAAATTATATTGCACTGGATATAATGATATGATAAAGAAAGGCATTTGTTTCTCTAGATACAATCTAAAAGATACCTTTACTAGACATAAACTACCAAAATTTGGTTAGACAAGTTAAATGTGAATATTAACTTGTAAAGTGCCCTTTATGATAAATAACTATCGGCTAGATTACGAGTTTTGCGGTATGAGTGAAAAAGCAGCGTTAAGGCTCATAACGCTGATTTTTCACTACCACTGTTATTACGAGTCTTGCAGGTTTAAGGGCACCGCACACTTTTTTGGCCTTAACGCAAATTAACTTACGCAATTCGCATAGTCTTTTTTCAATGGGACTTCCATAGCGCAAATATTAAAAGCTTTTTTCTGGGAGGCCAAAATGTGAGCGGTACAGCCTATCCTGCAAGATTTGTAACGCAATCTAAAGTCAGTAGTACAAAGCCGTAGAATAAAACTCATAACTAAATTGTTAAAAAGTACACTAACACCCATAAACTACCTATTAACGCCTAAACCGAAGCCCTCCAGCATAAACACTAAAATAAAATTATTAACCCCTAATCTGCCGCTCCCGCCACCACTATAATAAACATATTAACCCCTAAACCGCTGCACTCCCGCCTCGCAAACACTAGTTAAATATTATTAACCCCTAATCTGCCACCCCCAACATCGCCACCACTATACTAAAGTTATTAACCCCTAAGTCTAACCCTAACACCCCCTAACTTAAATATAATTAAAAGACATTTTAAATAAAAATTACTATCATTACCTAAATAATTCCTATTTAAAACTGAATACTTACCTATCAAATAAACCCTAAGCTAGCTACAATATAACTAATAGTTACATTGTATCTATCTTAGGGTTTATTTTTATTTTACAGCTAAGTTTGTATGTATTTTAACTAGGTAGAATAGTTACTAAATAGTTATTAACTATTTACTAACTACCTAGCTAAAATAAATACAAATTTACCTGTAAAATAAAACCTAACCTGAGTTACACTAACACCTAACCTTACACTACAATTAAATAAACTGCCTAAATTAAATACAATTACCTAAATTACAAAAAAATAAAAACACTAAAGTACACAAAATAAAAAAAGAAATGATCAGATATTTAAACTAATTACACCTAATATAATAGCCATATCAAAATAAAAAAGCCCCCCCAAATAAAAAACCCTAGCCTACAATAAACTACCAATAGCAATTAAAAGGGCCTTTTGCGGGGCATTGCCCCAAAGAAATCAGCTCTTTTACCTGTAAAAAAATACAACCCCCCACAACAGTAAAACCCACCACCCACACAACCAACCCCCCAAATAAAATCCTAACTAAAAAAACAAAGCTCCCCATTGCCCTGAAAAGGGCATTTGGATGGGCATTGCCCTTAAAAGGGTATTTATCTCTTTTTCAATTGCCCAAACCCTAATCTAAAACTAAAACCCACCCAATAAACCCTTAAAAAAACCTAACACTAATCTCCGAAGATCCACTTACAGTTTTGAAGACCGGACATCCATTCTAAATGAAGCCGGGAGAAGTCCTCAGAAAAGCAGCAAGAAGTCCTCAACAAAGCCGGGAGAAGTCTTCATCCAAGCCGGCAGAAGTGGTCCTCCAGACGGGCAGAAGTCTTCATCCAGACGGAATCTTCTATCTTCATCCATTCGGCACGGAGCGGCTCCATCTTCAAGACATCCGGCGCTGAGCATCCTCTTCAATCGAAGTCTTCTTCCCAAATGAAGGTTCCTTTAAGTGACGGCATCCCTTGAATTCCGATTGGTTGATAGAATTCAGCCAATCTGAATTAAAGGTGAAAAAATCCTATTGGCTGGATTGAGCTTGCATTCTATTGGCTGATTGGAACAGGGTTAGTGTTAGGTTTTTTTAAGGGTTTATTGGGTGGGTTTTAGTTTTAGATTAGGGTTTGGGCAATTGAAAAAGAGCTAAATGCCCTTTTTAAGGGCAATGCCTATCCAAATGCCCTTTTCAGGGCAATGGGGAGCTTGGGTTTTATTAGTTAGGATTTTATTTGGGGGTTGGTTGTGTGGGTGGTGGGTTTTACTGTTGGGGGGGTGTTTGTATTTTGTTTACAGGTAAAAGCTGATTTCTTTGGGGCAATGCCCCGCAAAAGGCCCTTTTAAGGGCTATTAGTAGTTTATTGTAGGCTAGGGTTTTTTTATTTTGGGGGGCTTTTTATTTTGATAGGGCTATTAGATTAGGTGTAATTAGTTTAAATAGCTGATAATTTCTTTTTTATTTTGTGTAATTTAGTGTTTGTTTTTTTGTAATTTAGGTTATTGTATTTAATTTAGGTAATTTATTTCATTGTAGTGTAGTGTTAGGTGTTAGTGTAACTCAGGTTAGGTTTTATTTTACAGGTACATTTGTATTTATTTTGACTAGTTAGCTTGTAGATAATTAATAATGATTTAGTAACTATTCTACCTAGTTAAAATAAATACAAACTTAGCTATAAAATAAAAATAAACCCTAAGCTAGAAAATGTAACTATTAGTTATATTGTAGATAGCTTAGGGTTTGTTTTACAGGTAAGTATTCAGTTTTAAATAGGAATTATTTAGGTAATGATAGTAGGTTTTATTTAGATTTCTTTTAATTATATTTAAGTTAGGGGGTGTTAGGGTTAGGCTTTAGGGGTTCATAACTTTAGTATAGTGGCAGCGACGTTGGGGGCGGCATATTAGGGGATAATAAATGTAGGTAGGTGGCGGCGATGTTAGGGGCGGCAGATTAGGGGTTAATAATATTTAACTAGTGTTTGCTATGCGGGAGGGCGGCGGTTTAGGGGTTAATATGTTTATTATAGTGGCGGCGATGTCCGGAGCTACAGATTAGGGGTTAATAAGTATAATGTAGGTGTCGGTGATGTCGGGGGTGGCAGATTAGGGGTTAATAAGTGTAAGATTAGGGGTGTTTAGACTCGAGGTTCATGTTAGGGTGTTAGGTGTAAACATAACTTTTGTTTCCCCATAGGAATCAATGGGGCTCCGTTACGGAGCTTTACGCTGCTTTTTTGCAGGTGTTAGCCTTTTTTGTCAGCTGGCTCGCCCCATTGATGTCTATGGGGAAATTGTGCACAAGCATGTAAAACCAGCTCACCGCTGCCTTAAGCAGCGCTGGTATTGGAGTGCGGTATGGAGCACAGTTTTGCTCTATGCTCACTTCTTGCCTGATAACGCCGGGTTTATGAAAACCTGTAATAGCAGCGCTGTAGGGAAGTGAGCGGTGACAATAACTTGCAAGTTAGTACCGCACCGCTTTTACTGCAAAACTCGTAATTTAGCCGTATGTAAGTTTAAAGGGACTAGCCACCTGATACTTGTTACTGATGACAGAATGATAAGGGATATAGAAGTCATGAGTTTAATTCTGAACAATCCATTTGAAGTTCCACTATTTGAATTAGTAAAACCACTTAAAATATGTCTATAATATAACTGGAAAGTCATGTTTTCTTACACTAAGTTTAGACACATTAAAAACTGTATAAAACAAACTGCTAAATTTCAAATATGTGCTTATAAGATCTTAGTATTGGACCCAGAAGAAGACTAATCAAAATATAAGGTTAAAAGTAGCTGTGGTACTAAATGCTTCATGCAACAACAGCTGGAGACTTGATAATAGTAGGCTATGGTATAATGAAGCAGCAAATGGATATAAAGTTCATTACATATTATGACAAACAAAATTGACTGAAAGCAGACTGGGCTCCATTTTTTTATAATCTGTCCTGGAACCTTGTGCTCCTGGCATTATAGCTGCCCATAGTTTTAAAGCACAAGCAGTTCTAAATCCAATATAAGAAGATATCATAAGTTCTTTTAATAGAAACCTCTTCTTTTCAGATCATGGCTAAATGAAAACGGTGCATTAACAAACATTTAAAATAAATACGATAAAAAAACAACACTTGTCAAAGTGGCAAGTGCTCCGTATGCCCATCATGACAAGGTACAAGTGGCATTTAGATGATTAAGCAGTGGGGAGGATGGATTCAGATTGCAATAGGTTAATCTCACACATGTAAATAAGTATTTTCCTTCCACAGTGAATAAAGGTGCTCATTCAAAAATCTGTTTACTATAACTTTAAGAGGTGTACAAGGGCTATTGTATATGTCATTTTCAGGTGACCCTCCAGTTTATATTTTGAGAACAGACAGTTAACAAACAAAATGGCCTTTTTGGGAGCTTTTTGGTTGAAAAGCTATTTGCAGCTGAAGATGTTTTAACAAACCAATACATTTTGCAGAACAGAAACTCGATGACCAAAGCAAAAATCAATTTCTGGAGCAAAGCACTGATAGATTGTACACAACACCAACATTTGCATACTATTGGAGTCCCTGGACACACCCTTGAGACCTAGTGATCTTCTATTTCTTGTTAGGGACACATATTAATGTGTTTCTGCATTGATTACGTTTTTAATTTTACAGCATTCTATCCAACCTCTCTGAGGAAAAACTGCAGTTTTCAGATCTAAATAACAATAAAAGCAGGCATATAAAAACACTTCATAATTAACTTTTTTATGACAAATTACAATTTGAATTAAAAGGGACATGGAACTCAAAAGTGTTTTCTTTCATAAATCAGATAGATCATACATTTTTAAACAGCTTTCATTTTACATCTATTAGCTAATATGCTTATTTCTCTTGATATCATTTGTTGAAAAGCATACCTAGATAGGCTATGATACTTGCAGTTAGCTACTGATTGGTGGCTGCAAATTTATGTCTCTAGTCATTGGCGTACTGATGCGTTTAGCTAGCTCCCATTAATGCATCGCTGCTCCTTTAATAAAAGATACCAAAAGAATGAATTGATATTAGAAGTAAATTGGAAAATTGATAAAAAAACGTATGCTTTATCTGAATCATAAAATCAATAAATTGGTTTCATGTCCCTTTAATGTTCCTTTTAAAGGGACATATAACCCACATTTTTCTTTCATGATTCAGATAGAACAAACATCCGATATGCAGCGTCGCCCGCAAAAGCCGGCGACGCCGGTTTTTGTGCGTTTTTGGTATCCTATATACAGCGCCGCATATAAATGTGGCACATATATTTCACCCGTCGGACGTAGTTTTTTTCCCGATAGAATAACATATAAAACCCACGCAATTTGGTATCCAATATCTAGCGCAAGGCCTTACGTGCTGAAAATGGGGAAAACTTACTCCATTTTCACCTTGCCATAAAAAGCAGCCGTAGCAGGCCTTGCGCTGAGTATGGGAGCACCGTAACTCCCTAAAATGCCTGCAAAAAAAAACTAACACCTAACGCATGCGCAATGTCTATATACCTGTCAACTGCAATCCCCCACTGCAATACCTAACAAAGTGTATTAACCCCTAAACCGCCACTCCCGGAGCCCACAGCCATCTACATTATATGTATTAACCCCTAAACCGCCGCTCCCGGACCCCGCCGCACCTAAATAAAGTGTTTAACCCCTAAACCGCTGCACCCGGACCCCGCCGCCACCAACATTAAATTTATTAACCCCTAATCTGACCCCCCCTACACCGCCACCACCTACATTAAATATATTAACCTCTAATCTGACCCCCCTACACCGTCGCCACCTACATTAAATATATTAACCTCTAATCTGACCCCCCTACACCGCCGCCACCTACATTAAATATCTTACACCCTAAACCTAAGTCTAACCCTAACACCCCCTAACTTAATAATTATTTAAATAAATCTAAATAATATTAATATTATTAACTAAATTATTCCTATTTAAATCTAAATACTTACCTATAAAATAAACCCTAAGATAGCTACAATATAATTACTAATTACATTGTAGCTATTTTAGGATTTATATTTATTTTATATTTATTTAATAGCTATCTAGCTAAAATATTACAAAATGTCCTGTAAAATAAATCCTAACCTAAGTTACAAATACACCTAACACTATACTATCAAAAAATTAATTAAATAAACTACAATGATCTAAAATAAAATACAATTAAATAAACTAAACTATATTACAAAAACAAACAAACACTAAATTACAAAAAATAAAAAATATTACAAGAAGTTTAATCTAATTACACCTAATCTAAGCCCCTTAATAAAATAAAAAAGCCCCCAAAATAATAAAATTCTCTATCCTAAACTAAATTACAAATAGCCCTTAAAAGGGCCTTTTGCGGGGCATTGCCCCAAAGTAATCAGCTCTTTTACCAGCCCTTAAAAGGGCTTTTTGCGGGGCATTGCCCCAAAGTAATCAGCTCTTTTACCTGTAAAAAAAGAAATACAATACCCCCCCAACATTACAACCCACCACCCACACACCCCTACTCTAAAACCCACCTGATCCCCCCTTGAAAAACCTAACACTACCCCATTGAAGATCACCCTACCTTGAGCCGTCTTCACCCAGCCGGGCACCTGTTGTCATCCGATGGTGCAGAAGAGGACATCCGGACTGGCAGAAGTCTTCATCCTATCCAGGCAGAAGAGCATATCCGGACCGGGAGAAGGCTTCATCCAAGCAGCATCTTCTATCTTCATCCATCCGATGAGGAGCGACTCCATCTTGAAGACATCCGTTGCGGAGCCAATCAGAATTAAGGTAGGAAAAATCTGATTGGTTGATTTAATCAGCCAATCGGATTGAAGTTCAATCCGATTGGCTGATTGGATCAGCCAATAGAATGCAAGGTCAATTCTATTGGCTGATCCAATCAGCCAATCGGATTGAACTTCAATCCGATTGGCTGGTTAAATCAACCAATCAGATTTTTCCTACCTTAATTCCGATTGGCTAAAAGAATCCTATCAGCCAATCGGAATTCAAGGGACGCCATCTTGGATGACGTCATTTAAAGGAATATTCATTCGTCGTTAGTCCGTCGGCCGAGAAGGATGTTCTGCGCTGGAGGTCTTCAAGATGGAGCCGTTCCTCGTCGGATGGATGAAGATAGAAGATGCCGTTTGGATGAAGATGTCTGCCGGTCCGGATGTCCTTTTCTGCCCGGATAGGATGAAGACTTCTGCTGGTCCGGATGTCCTCTTCTGCCCCATCGGATGACCATGGGTGCCCGGCTGGGTGAAGACGGCTCAAGGTAGGGTGATCTTCAATGGGGTAGTGTTAGGTTTTTTTAAGGGGGGATCGGGTGGGTTTTAGAGTAGGGGTGTTTGGGTGGTGGGTTGTAATGTTGGGGGGTGTATTGTATTTCTTTTTTTTACAGGTAAAAGAGCTGAATACTTTGGGGCAATGCCCCGCAAAAAGCCCTTTTATGGGCTGGTAAAAGAGCTGATTACTTTGGGGCAATGCCCCGCAAAAGGCCCTTTTAAGGGCTATTTGTAATTTAGTTTAGGATAGGGAATTTTATTATTTTGGGGGGCTTTTTTATTTTATTAGGGGGCTTAGATTAGGTGTAATTAGATTAAACTTCTTGTAATATTTTTTTATGTTTTGTAATTTAGTGTTTGTTTGTTTTTGTAATATAGTTTAGTTTATTTAATTGTATTTTTTTTAGATAATTGTAGTTAATTTATTTAATTAATTTATTGATAGTGTAGTGTTAGGTGTATTTGTAACTTAGGTTAGTATTTATTTTACAGGTAATTTTGTAAATATTTTAACTAGGTAGCTAGAATTAAATAGTTGTTAACTATTTAATAGCTATTGTACCTCGCTAAAATAAATACAAAGTTACCTCTAAAATAAATATAAATCCTAAAATAGCTACAATGTAATTATTAATTATATTGTAGCTATCTTAGGGTTTATTTTATAGTTAAGTATTTAGTTTTAAATAGGAATAATTTAGTTATTGATATTAATATTATTTTGATTTATTTAAATAATAATTAAGTTAGGGGGTGTTAGGGTTAGACTTAGGTTTAGGGGGTAATATATTTAATGTAGGTGGCGGCGGTGTAGGGGGTCAGATTAGAGGTTAATATATTTAATGTAGGTGGCGGCGGTGTAGGGGGGTCAGATTAGAGGTTAATATATATAATGTAGGTGGCGGCAGTGTAAGGGGGTCAGATTAGGGGTTAATAAATTTAATGTAGGTGGCGGCGGGGTCTGGGAGTGGCGGTTTAGGGGTTAAACACTTTATTTAGGTGCGGCGGGGTCCAGGAGCGGTGGTTTAGGGGTTAAACACTTTATGTAGGTGGTGGTGGGCTCCGGAAGCAGCGGTTTAGGGGTTAATACTAGAATAGGTTTATTGTGGTGTGGGCTATGGCGGTTTAGGGGTTAATAATTAGGCTTATTGCATTGTGGGGGGTTGTCGGTCTAGGGGTTAATACATTTATTATTAGGAGTGAGAGGGGGGATTGCGAATATAGGGGTATACGTGTCGGGCTGATTTTTGGGAGGCAGGTTAGACAGTTACGAGAGATTTAATACTTTAGCTAGTTTTTTTAGGCGCAGGCAGTTTCTAAAGTGCCGTAAGTCACTGGTGACTCCAGAAATTTGTAGTTACGCTCATTTCTGGACATCGCTAGTTTGTCCGACTTACGGCACTTTAGCAACTGCCGGCGGGGTATATGTAATTAAATGTATTATACCCCGATGTGCGAGGTGAAACTACGGGCGGCGCGGGTTCCCTCGCTTGCGCCGAAAACTATGCCGTATATCGGATCACGCCCCAGGTGTGTCCAGCTAGCTTCCAGTAGTTCATTTCTGCTCAGGAGTTACATTTTAGTTTTGAACCCCTTTGTGGGTTATATGCAAGCAATAGTGCAATACTAAAATTAGAGCATTTTCTTTTTATACATTTATGTTCCAGAAAAAAAAAAACGTTACCCTCCAAAGATTTGGTCTAAGAAAGTTAAGAAAGACCTTTACAATTCACTGTTTTCTATGATGAACTGTCTGTTATCTTTTGACTTTTCCCTGATTACATATTTATGTTGATTTACATTGCTATTTCAAGTTTTTATCATTTCCTCCCTTTTTGCACACATTGATGGATTTGGTCATTTTCTTCTCATATCTCTTTTCTTTATTCATTATACGTTATTCTATTTTTCCCATAGATAACTCATTTCTTTGTTATTACTTTTCAGGCTCATATTTTTTGTTCATGTCAAAAACGTAAATGAATGAAGGATCTCACCTCTTCACTGCGGTCATGTTTCCAAAGCTGTTATGTAACCATGTATTGCGACTTTTTATTCATTCCAGCTTGAAAACATTAAAACCTTATTTTAAGGACTCTTATATAAGATACTATGAGGTACATATTAAAGGGACATGGCATCTATTTGTTAAATAAAGTCATGCAGTATATGTGTAAAAAGCTGACTAGAAAATATCACATGAACATCTTTATGTTAAAAGGAAGATACGTTACCTCCAAATTTCTTCAGTTCACAATAGTAAGTGCTTTGTAAGCAGTTATCCTTCAGCTACTCTTTTAACTATGATCTGCATGGTGAAAAAACTTTATTGTATGTACCATGATTAAGGCCGAATAGACCGAAACGTTGTACTTTTTAATATTTTATTTATACATTAAAGGGATACTAAACCCACATTTTTTCTTTAGTGAGTCAGATAGAGCATGCCATTTTAAACAACTTTCTATTTACTCCTATTATCAATGTTTCATTGTTCTCTTGCTATCTTTATTCAAAAAGCAGGTATGTAAAGCTTAGGAGCTGTCCCATTTTTGGTTCAGAACCTGGGTTCGGCTTGCTTATTGGTGATTTAGTATCCCTTTAAGTAAGGATGCTGCTATTCTTTGGATGATACGGTAAAAAGAACAGCCAACCAGCATCATCAGTGCTAAGTTCCCACTTTGCTTTGATGTGATTCTGTGAGATTTCACCATTATCCTGTGAGATTTTATAGTAAAATTCCTTAAAGGGATCGGAAAGTCAAAATTAAACTTGCATGATTCAGATAGAGCAATTAAGACAGACAATTTTAAATTCACTTCTATTTTCAAATGTGATTAGTTCTCTTAGTATCCCTTGTTAAAAATGAATACGTACATATCATACACTAGTGGGAGCTGCTGCTAATTGGTGCCTGCACACATTTGTCTCTTGTGATTGGCTAAATAGATGTTTTCAGCTTCCTGTCAGTAGTGCAATGCTGTCCCTTCACCAATGGAAAACAAGAGAATGAAGAAAATTTGATAATAGAATTAAATTGGAAAGTTGTTTAAAATTATATGTTCTATCTAAATCATAAAAGAAAATTTTGGGGTTTACTATCCCTTTAAACTGAGGAGGGAAATAATGTGACTGTGCATGCACATACCACACGCATGCTTTCTTGCAAGTTTGGGACAAGCATCCTTATTGCATGCTTTAAGTCCCTCTATTATAGGATGTGGTTACTGAAGACATTTAGGTAGATTACGAGTTTTGTGTTACGGCTTTTAACACTGAAAAAATGGCAATTTCAGCGTTAAGGCAGTAACGCACTTTTACGAGTCATGTCGTTATTGCTATACTGCAAGCATTTTAGCCTGTAACGCAAAGTCTATTGCGCACTCAAAAAAATTATGTTTTTGTATGGAATTTTCATAGCGCTGGTTTTACAGGTTGTGCGGTGATGCTAAAATGCTTGCGTTACAGCCTATACCGACACGATCCATACCGCCATCTGAGACCAGTAGTTATGGATTTTGTATAACAAAAATGTTTCACAAAACTCATAACTAAAATGTTACAAAGTACACTAACACCCATAAACTACCTATTAACCCCTAAACCGGCACCCTCCCTCATCGCAAACACTATATTAAACCTATTAACCCCTAATCTGCCACCCACCAACATCATGACTATTAAATAAACGTATTACCCCTAATCTGCCGCCCCGACATCGCCGACACTATAATAAAGTTGTTAACCCCTAAACTTCTGGCCTCCCACATCGCCGCCACTAAATAAACCTATTAACCCCTAAACCTAGCACCCCCTAACTTTAAATTAAAATTACAATATAACTATATTTAAATAAATAAAAACTTACCTGTGAAATAAAAATAAACCTAACATTAAACTATAAATTAACCTAACCTTACAATTCTAATAAAATTAAAAAAAAACTACCAATTAAAAAATCTAAATTACAAAAAATAATAAACACTAAATTACAAAAAATAAAAAACACTAAGCTTACAAAAAAATAATAAATGAAATTATCAAAAATAAAAACAATTACACCTAATTAAAACACCCCCTAGCCTACAATAAACTACCAATAGCCCTTAAAAGGGCATTTTGTTGGGCATGGCCCTAAGTTAAACAGCTCTTTTACCTGGAAAAAAATACAAAGTCCCCACCACCCAACCAACCCCCCAAAATAAAAAACCTAACTCTAAAAAAATACTAAGCTTCCCATTGCTCCTAAAGGGGCATTTGTATGTGCATTGCCTTTAAAAGGGCATTCAGCTCTTTTTATTGCTCTTAAAAGGGCATTTAGCTCTTTTTCAAATTGCCCAAACCCTAATCTGAAAAAACACCCCAAAAAATAAAAAAAATACCTAACACTAACCCCAGAATATCTACACACAGTTCCTGAAGTCCAGACATCCATCTCCATCCAGGCGTCGAGAAGTCTTCATCCAGGCGGCGACATCTTCATCCATCACGAGGGCATCTTCTATCTTTATCCCAGCAGAGAGGCGAAGACATTCTGCGTGGAGTGTCCTCTCCATACACTGAAGCTTCAATGCAAGGTAGCCATTTCAAAATGGCGTACCTTGCATTCCTATTGGCTGAATTGGTTCTTCAAATTCAAATCAGTCAATAGGATGAGAGCTTCTGAAATCCTATTGACTGATTTGAAATTTCAGTAGCTCTCATCCTATTGGCTGATTTGAATTTGAAAAATCAAATCAGTCAATAGGAATGCAAGGTATGCCATTTTGAAATGGCTACCTTGCATTGAAGCTTCAGTGTATGGCAGGGACCATACGAAGAGGACGCTCCGTGCTGGATGTCTTGGCTGCTCCGTGCCATCAGGATGAAGATAGAAGAAGCCCCCGCGATGGATGAAAACCGTGAGTAGATATTCTGGGGTTAGTGTTAGGTATTTTTTTTCTTTTTTGGGGTGGGTTTTTTTCAGATTAGGGTTTGGGCAATTTAAAAAAAGAGCTGTTTAACTTAGGGAAATGCCCTACAAAAGGCCCTTTTAAGGGCTATTGGTAGTGTAGGCTAGGGGGTGTTTTTATTTTGGGGGGCTTTTTTATTTTTATAGGCCAATTAGATTAGGTGTAATTGTTATTATTTTAGATCATTTTGTTTATTATTTTTGTAAGCTTAGTGTTTTTTATTTTTCGTAATTTAGTGTTTATTATTTTTTGTAATTTTAGATTTTTTTATTTTTTTCGTAGTGTTTTTTTAAATTTGAAATTTAGATTTTTTTAATTGGTAGTATTTTTTTATTTTATTAGAATAATATGTTTAGGTTAATTTATACTTTAATGTTAGGTTTATTTTTATTTCACAGGTAAGTTTTTATTTATTTAAATATAGTTATATTGTAATTTTAATTTAAAGTTAGGGGGTGTTAGGTTTAGAAGTTAATAGTTTAATTTAGTGTTTTGTGATGTGGGGTGCTGGCGGTTTAGGGGTTAATAGGTTTATTTAGTTGCGGAGATGTGGAAGGCTGGAGGTTTATGGGTTAATAGGCTTATTTTGTGGCGGCGATGTTGGGGAGTGGCAGAATAGGGGTTAATAACTTTTATTAGTGTTGACGATGTTGGGAGCGGCAGATTAGTGGTTAATAACTTTATTTAGGTGTTGGCAATGTCAGGGCTGCAGATTAGGGGTGTTTAGACTTGGGGTTTATGTTAGGATGTTAGGTTTAAATGTAACTTTTTTTCCCCTTAGACATCAATGGGGCTGCGTTACGAAGATTTTTCATTCCACGATCGCAGGTGTTAGTTTTTTTTCTAACACTCTCTCCCCATTGATGTATATGTGGGAAAGCATGCACGAGCAGGTCAAGCAGCCATTGGCTAATGTGCGGTATGGAGCTTAACTCCACCAAATAGCATGCACAAGGAAGCTTTTCAGTAACTCGTAATGGCAGCGCTATGGAGAGTGAAATCACACAACTTTTTTGGTGTTTCTTTGGCACCCTGTTTAGCGCAAATCTCGAAATCTAGATGATAGTGAGGTAAAATATTTATAATGTTGATGTGCTGATTTAGGGAAAGTAATTAAAATTCATTTTCTGTGATTATTCATGAATCACATTTTTTTTAGACAAAATTGACGGTTATGCGCAGTATGTAGATTGATACAGGTATGTTTATATTTGTTACGTTTATGAATCACACAATTTCTGCTGTTTTCAAGTGTATTTCATCACGTCTGAGTAGATAACATGGTAAAACTATAAGATATATTTAGGGTTATTGTATTTTTATGTAAATGTTTCTCTTTTTTTGTAAAGATTTTTGTTTTTTTGTTTTCTTTTAAGGCAAAACTAATTTATTTGACAAATGTGCAGTGGAAATCCTTTGTCTAAAACGTTTGTTTCTTAAAAACATTTGACCTGTTTCTATTATCACCTTCTTGTTTTCTATGTGATTTTTTTTACTACATTTAAAGTTACTGAAGAATTAACAAACAGTATAGTTAGCTCAGGATGTAAAGAACCTCACTGGCAAAATTCACAGGCTCAAATAAAACTCAAAAGCGATATTGTAGTGAAAGAAAGAACGTTTTAGCTTTAGAGGTAAGGTTTTCATCTAGGAAACATTGCTATACAACATAGTTAATGAGTTATTTATCTATTCCATTTCATATTTTAAAAACTTTAAAATTGTAAAGGTAAAAATTTTTTTTTAATTTTTTATTGAGATATTTGTCGGTTAAATACAACAGTAATTGTCCAATAACGAACAAGAAAAGAGGTGAAAACAATGCACGTATTGCATACAGTGAGCTTGCAGGTAGACGTAGAGATTAATATGTCCAACCTCAAATACAGTATAGAACTTAAGTATATATCCTGGGCATGTACATGCAACCAGCAGCCAGCTTTCCGAACACATGCACAAGACCAGGACATATGAGCACAGTGAAAAAATATTACATAGCAGAATTAATCACATGACAAAAACAAACATCTTTCAAGCACAATAACAGCTTTGTAGGAGTACTCACAATGACAAACTCAAAGGCATCCTAATCAAGTTCACTGCTCTGATGGTAGTCACACTACATAAAACTTCAACATTAGCATATATGGACATATTTATATATCTATTTATATATATACAGTATATATATATATATAATACAATTATGTGGTAACTACTGAACTGGCCACTTTTGGACCAACTGAATCACTAAGATCAAATCTAACGGTAGTTACATAGAAGCCACTCTTGGGCTTCATGGTACAATTTATAGATTGAGCATATAATAATGTTTCTATTGTGGTTGCTTATATGAAGAATATAAAGAGTAAAAATCAAAAACACTGAGTTTAGCTTGGCAACCATTGCTATTACACCAACAAATTCTGGGAATGTAAATCTCCACTATGCTAAATTGAGCACAGTTAGGAATAAACAATAAAAAAATTGTGACGTTTGTAGATAGAAAATATTTATTAAAAAATCAAACTTTATTGTAACTATATTAAAATGTTCCTCAAGACAAAGGAACTGCTACACATATAATTCCTATCAGTCTTCCGAATAAAGGGTTAATAGTCGATCATGCCCTTTAGCAGCATCGCTAATCAGAAGAACATCAAGGTCACAAACAACAACATATTAAAACTGGGGCCATGGGCTTGGGGTGTTTTCATAACCAATTGATTAAATAGCTTTTATTATAGGAGCATATGTTAGTATCAAAACTCTTTTATTACTCAGATGCCTAAGGGTAATGTATCACTTTTCATAACGTGAGTGTCTGTATCTTTAAGGCACTTCACTAGATACAAATTATACCCTATGTAACCACCTTACTAAACATAGTGGTGATGCATTTAAACTCCAAATATAAGTTTATTTAATCAGATCTGTAGATTCATGGTTGGAGAGTGGTTTGTCTTTACAAGCATCTTTAAAATACATCTCATATTACTCTCAGTGTATATGAATCAGTATTGGCTCAGGATAGGACCCTACTAGTATCCATTGTGCACAAAAAATACAGCGCACACCCAGATACTAATTATGTGGTTTAAATCTATCAAATGTTTAAGCTATCAATTCACATTCACAGCTAAACCAACCATTCAGCAATGTGTGTTTTATTCATGTAAAGACACAGTTTCTTTCTGCTGCAGAACTCTGGCTATCTATCTATCTATCTATCTATCTATCTATCTATCTATCTATGATAAGTAGATAGATAGATAGATAGATAGAGACAGACAGACAGATTTAGATAGATAGATAAACCCCAAAGGTGTTCCATGGGTTTGAGGTTCAGGCTCTGTACAAGCCACTCAAGTTCCTCCACACCAAACTTGTTAGACCATTTCTATATGATCTATCTATATACCATATAGATGCCCAGCTATCTTTCTATCTACAGAATCTGTCTATCATCTATGTATTGATATACATATATTATAGATAGATGATGGATAGATAGATAGATAGATAGATAGATAGATAGAGATATTTTGTACAGTATCTTTATAGTGTACATATCCTGATTGGTCTACTGACTATCAGGTTAAACAAAAAGCTTTAGATTAGGGCTGGCCACTCAATAAAGTAATTTATGTATGCACAGTTATTTGGTTTATGCAATATTTGCAGCCATTAAGCACTGCAATGTTTGCAGTACCACTACGAAAAATATAAATTTACTGTCACTTTAAATTATCATTGATAATTGACCAGTTGTTGTTCTACATTTGTATGAGAACTATGGTATTACTTAACAGTATAGTCATTTTATGTAAACTTATTGAAATATAAGCGTGGCTTTTAAGACTAATGCTTCTTAACTCTCAGTTACAGGCTCGCATGAGAGAATCCCCACTGCAAGGGTTCCAAAGCTGATTAACAAATTGAGACCATTTAGAAATATGAGAATTTATTTTCAAAAGTGCTATAACCAAAGAGAGCATTTCATTTTTTTTTTCTACTGGAATCTCTCTTTAAAAAAATTGAAGGGCAAAGAAATGTAAAATTTGAATAAAATATTACCTTCCTTCAATAGAAAAAAAGAACAAGCTAATTTTTTAATATCATAGTTTAAGGAGTTTGTTTTGGGTCACACATTTTAACAGGATAAAAGAAACTGCAGATAAACAAACCAAAAAGTTAATAATGATGATGCCTAATGAGGATTAATGAGTTGATTAAGCCAATAACAAACATAGAATAAACATCTAAATAAAAGTCAAAATTGCATATTTAAACATCCTTTAAAAGATTAAAGCTGCCTAATTAAAACCAACACAAATATAACTAATTCCCAAGACAGTAAACTGACTTTTGGCTGTAAATTTAATTATATTATCAAAGACAGTACATACCATATGCACAATTAAAGACCAAATTGTTTTATCCCTATACAGATACATACAGATGTAATGCTAATTAAAAGGTTATAAAGGGTTGGAGGCTTATCCTATTAACTGTATATAGCAATATACAATAATTATAATTCCTTTATATAATTTGTGAAAGGTATGTTGCAAATTTAGTACAATATGCATCATGTATTTGCAGCCAATAAGTGGCAAATTATGTTGAACTACAGAACACTAATTGTAGCAACTTAAAAATAAATGCTGCATCAATATACATCTAAATATGATGCTTAAAGGGACATGACATCCAAACTTTTTCTTTCAGGATTTAGGTAGAAAATACAATTTTAGACAACTTTCTAGTTTACTTCTATTATCAAATTTGTTTAATTATTTTGGTATCATTTGTTGAAGGAGCAGCAATGCACTACTGGTTTCAACTGAACTAATGGTTTAGCAAATGACAATCGGTATATGCAGGCACCAATCAGCAGCTAGAACCTAGGTTCCTTGCTGCTCCGAGTCCTGAGCTTACCCAGATAAAACATAAGCAAAGGATAACAAGAGAAGGAAGCAAATTAAATAATAAAAGTAAATTGGAAAGTTGTTTAAAATTGTATTCTCTAACTGAATCACGTCTTATTATGACTTTACTGTTCCTTTACAAAATCTTCTTTCATAAACCAAACATGAGAAGAAAGCATTGTGAATTGAGATCACACACACAGACAACACACCCACACTTAATTGAAAATAACAATGCCCGAGCTATGAGATATTTAAAGCAATGCATGTTTTTCATCTCTTTTTTGTTTTATTGTTAAAACCCTTCCATGTTCTCCAAATTGTGCTGATGTTTACAGTATCCTGCGGTGATCTACAAACAAAATCTTTCACTTTGCGTCCAGAGTGTTTATTTCCCTGATCACCTCTGGAATTGTCATACTTGTGAGACGTCAAGATTCTCCTAATGAGTTTTTAAAGACTTCAGTGAGGTCTGAAACCAAACAACATATCTCAGCATTTCAAGATAAAAAGGAAAATGATGACACATTAAGAAATCTCAGAGATGCAGAGCCTTTTCCTGTATCCCTGTAGAGCTGAATGGCTACAGATCTCCTCTTAGAAACCATCCATCAGCAGTAAGCTAGCTCATCCCAAAAGAGGAAAGTTCTCAACTTTGTGTGCTCAGGAAAAGATAATAAAGAGAGTAAAATATAATTGGGATATATTAAGGAAATAATGAAAGAATTGTATTTATTTAAATTTTCAGAGACCCTGTAATACATTGTGTATATATTTATGGAAGCAAACAAATGCACTCTCAGGTCTTCTTAGTAGTGGGTCAATAGCAAAAATGTATTGACGTTTTGGGGTTCAAATTAATACTGATGAAGGGGTCAATTTGAACCCCAAAACGTCAATACATTTTTGCTATTGAGCCACTACTAAGAAGACCTGAGAGTGCATTTGTTTGCTTCCATATTCATTTCATTTTTGCACCCAGGCTGATGACCCAGGAGCGTGGATTCACTTTCAGGAGAGTGCTATCTATCTATCTATCTATCTATCTCTCTCTCTCTCTCTCTCTCTCTCTCTCTATATATATATATATATATATATATAATATGCCCTTAACAAATAAACAATATTAAAATAATATTCTGATGCACTTTTATTAACCATTTCAATTTAACAATAAATAAATAAATACTGCAGTCTTATATTAATTTCTATTTTCAAAGCTCTAAGGGGAAACAACAAAAAGGGTTTGCTAAATAATGACATTTTCTGTTGTTAAGGAAATATTTTGTTCTTGCTCTAATACAGTAAAGTGACATCAATTAAATGTTTATTATTTATAAAAAAAAAAACATAGAATTTAAAAAAGTCTTTAGTATTTGCTGGAACAAGAGCATACTTAGGTATGCATAGAGCATTGGTTGATCCCAAACTAGCATATTTTCCTGTCATGTAGTTTCTAAACAAGTGCACACTACCTACCTAGAATACCATGAAATCAAATCTGAAAATAGAACTAAACAGGAACTTTTTTGTTGTTTTTTTATTGTACGCACTGCAGCTCACAGGTGGTTGGGACAAGACGATTATCTACAGAGGACTACATGAGATATTTACAGTGCACACAACCCTGATGACTTATGCCTATGTAGTGATGGAGCAGCCAAGACATTTATTTATGGCTCATAGCTAAGTATTGACCATACAGCAGTGATCTTGCGCCATGAACTAGGTCCTTGAGCTTAAAGGGACAGTCTACTTGATTTTTTTTTATTATTTAAAAAGATAGATAATGCCTTTAATACCCATTTCCCAGCTTCACCCAATCAACATTGTTATATTAATATACTATTTAACCACTAAACCACTATCTATTTGCCTGTTTCTTAGCCACTACAGGCCGCCTCTTATCTCAGTGCATTATATTAGCTTTTCACAGCTAGTTCATGTGGGCCATATAGAAAACATTGTGCTCACTCCTGTGAAGTTATGTATGAGCCATCACTGATTGGCTAAAATGCAAGTCTATAAAAAGAACTGAAATAAGGGGGCAGTCAGCAGAGGATTAGATACAAGGTAATCACAGCGGTAAAACATTTATTAATATAACCATGTTGGTTATGCAAAACTGGGGAAT
This sequence comes from Bombina bombina, assembly GCF_027579735.1. NCBI lineage: Eukaryota > Metazoa > Chordata > Amphibia > Anura > Bombinatoridae > Bombina > Bombina bombina. The sequence goes on from NC_069500.1 coordinate 45,956,859, forward strand.
GGGTAATAAAGAGATTATCTATCTTTTTAAACAATAAACATTTACAATTAGACTGTCCCTTTAACAGAGTATACTGTCATATGTGCACTGACAAACAATATTACTATGGAAGACAGACATGAGGTGACTTGGATTGGTTCACAGTATCAATACTGGAGAATTGCTTCTTTCCAATCCTGTGAGTACATTTACCACTGTAGGGCTAGATCACAAGTGATGCTCTAATGTTAGCATGCACGATATGGAAATATTGCCACTACACAAGGGCAAACCAGTTAGCGCGACTGAAGACCTTGGATAAAGGGTGAGGTCTAAATTAGAAGTTGCACCAAATACAACATAAATACACAAAATAAGGCGTTACACTTATATATACACTATCTGATAATAATTATTTATATAAATATATAAAAATTAATTATAAGGGTTAAAAGGTATATGGTATATGACAAGCCATTTGAAGTGGAAAGGGCTATAATGTATATATACAAATATATACATGTCTAAATATGTGTATGTATATATCTTTAAACATCTATAGGTATATTTGTATGTGCATGTACATATATACACAAAAATAAACACATATGTACATACTTATATATACTTTGGAGCCCTTTCCATTCAAAAACCTGAAAACAAGAAAAAAAAAACTTTAATATATTTTAGTATTATATAATGTGTTTTACTGTGTATGTACTATAAATATTTTACATTCCAATGTCCTTCACAGGGGAAAAACATTTTTAAATTGACATTCCTATATATACACAGTATATATATATATATATATATATATATATATATATATATATATATATATATATATATATATATATATATTTATTCTACAACAAATACAACATGTATTCTAGGTGAAAATATGCATAACTACAGTTATGCAGTTGGTCTAACGTGGTTAAGGGTTAATGCTATTTTTTTTTCTGTTTGCATGCTCCATTAAGGTTTAAGGGGAGACAACACGGCCGCGATAGCTGAAGTCCTTAAGTTAGTGTGCGTCGGGTTTCGCTCACATGCAAACAATTTAATTTCAACTTTTAACATACGCACTAAACCGCATGCTTTAAAAGTTTACTTCTGATTGTATTTGCAAAAGCGCTAAATAGCATTCCACTTGTAATCTGGCCCATAATAATTTACATGTTTTAACTGTAACATTTGATAATGTTTGTTGATTCACAACAACTCATTATTAGCATTTGTGGAATGGTCTGTTTGTACCACAAAAGAAAAAAAAATATTTTAAGTTCCTTTAAATAAAGGATATATTTCATTATCCAAACTCCTCCCAATGGCATTTTGAGCACTTAAATTAGATAAAATTATAACATTTCCAAAGAATAAATGAGTGGACTAATAAATTGATAGCACAATATTATTATTATTTTTAATGTTAAGTCAAATAAAACAAGACCTTCCACATAGCTACATATGTTCAAAACCAAGAAAAACAGGATTACTTTAGAGACCACCCTGGAGTCATTATATGATCATTAAACTTCTTTAGAAGTCATTTCAACATCAGACATCATCAGGTTTGTAACGTCATCAGCTAAAGAAAAACATTATGGGTGATGACTTCAGAATGATTAGCAGATTACCTTACTGATTACTTCACAAGCATGAAAAGCCAGTGAATGACTCTAAAGTCATCTGATTTAAATATTTCGGCCTGTGGGCAAACTTTAGGATGGTTTCAGATGACAAGTCTGGAGTCATCGATTACTTCCTAATGACTCAAAGAAGATCATTGTTTTTGACTAGGGAATACGTCATCCAGTAGTAGAATACGTCATCAAACCTCCTAATACAACTTCTCTGTCAGCTCAAGACTTTACCAGCCACTTCATTAACAAAATTGACTCCATCAGAAACGAAATCAGCTCTCAACATAATTCCATTCTCTCACCCCCTCAAATGCTCTTAATCAACCACAACCCACATAACCTTAAACTTAGCTCATTCTCCACTGTTACTGAGGAAGAAGTGTCGGCACTTATACTGCGCTTTCACCTCACTACCTGTCCCCTTGACCCTATCCCCTCACAGCTACTCCCCTCCCTCTCTGCTACCCTTACCCCTATACTCACACACATTTTCAACCTCTCGCTCAGCACCGGTATATTTCCCTCATCTCTGAAACATGCACTGGTCACACCTATCCTCAAAACACCTTTCCTTGATACTACTTCCCCATCCAACTACCACCCTATTTCCCTCCTCCCTCTTGCCTCAAAGCTTCTTGAAAAACTAGTATATGCACGCCTATCCCACTTTCTTACATTAAACTCCCTCCTTGACCCACTGCAATCTGGATTTCGTCCCCATCACTCCACAGCAATTGTTAAGGTTACCAACGACCTACTTACAGCAAAATCAAATTTTCCCCCCCTTCTTCCAAAATCTCCACCCCCAATCTCTCTATAACTGTCGACAACTCCATCATTACCCCTACCACGCATGCCCAATGTCTCGGGGTCACATTTGACTCATATATTTCTTTCACTCCTCACATTCAGTCCTTGGCTAAAGCCTGCCGCTTCCACCTCAAAAACATTTCTAAAATTAGACACTTCCTTACACAAGACACAAGTAAAATTTTAATCCACTCTCTCATCCTTTTCCGCCTCAATTACTGCAACTCTGTCCTCTCAGGTCTCCCCACCTGCCACCTAGCTCCTTTACAATCCATAATAAATGCCTCTGCCAGGCTCATCTTCCTTAAACGTCGCTCTTCATCTGCTGCACCTCTCTGCCAATCCCTTCACTGGCTTCCTCTTGCCTCTAGGATCAAACACAAAATTCTCACTCTGACATAACTATATCTCAGACCTTGTCTCCAGATACTCTCCGTCCCGTCCCCTTCACTCTGCTCATGACCTCCTACTTTCATCCACTCTTGTTACCTCATCACACTCTCATTTACAGGTCTTCTCCAGACTGGCTCACATCTTGTGGAACTCCCTGCCTCGCTCCACAAGACTCTCCCCTAGTTTTGAATGCTTCAAGCGCTCCCTAAAGACTCTACTGTTCAGGGATGCATACAACCTGCGCTAACCTTTCTTTATACCAGTTCCTCTCCTCCATTGCTATTCCCTGAACCCCCTTAGCATGTAAGCCTAAGAGTCCAGCTGTTTGTAGATCACCTTCTTCAGAGCTGACTACAACAGTACAACTCTTGGCAGGGCCTTCTACCCATTTGATCGCTATAATTGTTTTGTTGTACTCTGCATTTGTTTATTGCACTGCGTAATCTGTTGGTGCTCTACAAATAACCGATAATAATAATAATAATAATAATAATAATAAAAAATATACCCACATCAGTTGCTATTCTTATACCACTTCTCTGTCATATTGTTCATGAAGAAATGTATTTCCTTTATGCATTGTTTCTAAAAGTGAATATTACGCATGCTATTGCAGTTGTGCCACCAGTTTAATGTGCCTTTAAAGATGTTTATTGGTATTACTGATATTGTTATATGCAAACAATTGCGAAATATCCAAATATTGAAACAAGATACAGCATTTCTTTTTGCTCTTTTTTGTCCCTTTAAAGGGATAAGAAACCAAAAATGTTTCTTTCATGATTCAGATAGAGCATAACATTTAAAAAAAAAAAACTTCCTAGTTTACTTCTGTTATCAAATTTTCTTTGTTCTCTTGGTAAGTTTTGTTTAAAAGGAGTAATGTAAACTCAGGAGCGTGCACGTGTCTAGAACACTATATGATAGCAGTTTTCAAGAACATTATCCATTTGCAAGACCACTAGATGACAGCACTATAAATATTTATCAGTTAACCCTATCCTTGGTTACTTTGAGGTCACTGAGTCATTTTTTAGATTTATGAGTGCCAACAGATAAACAGCTATATTGCTGGATTCACCACATGCACCTTCATTGGTGTTTACTTCCATGACCAGCTGCATATGCTTGTTTTGTGTTTTTAATGGTTCAATGTTTTTAATTGTAACTTAATAAAAGTAAATTTAAATCCACCTTCTTGTCTCTTTCACATACTTCATACATGAAGATTACTCTAAATTGATTGTGGGTTGATGAGTGCTATTTAGGTTATTTGAAACCTTTTCTTTTAAATTTGTAAGTTCTGTCTGAATCCCAAAATATATATATATATTTTTTTTAATTCCCATCAAAGCCTCTAAAATTGACTATTTTTCTCTTTACTGAATACGATTCTATTGCATATCACAAACCATTAATATTCTTCTCATTTTTTTTTATTATAAATAGTTTTTATTGAGGTAAATCACATGACATACAGCTTATGCATCATAACAAAGTGAACAACAGTAAAACATAACACATAAACTTCTAAACATGAGGCGAATTACCGCCTCAATTGGCACACGCACCTCGTTTTTACAGAGGCCGTCAATTAGAATCTTAGTAAACAGTGTGGAGCCTAGTGGCTCTCTTTAGTAAATAAACCACTGGGACGGCATTTAAATTAGCATATAGGATTGTTAGGACTATGAAGTAGGGGGATATTGCAGGTACAATGAGGATGTATATATATGTGAGTTTGGGTCATTGCACCACGTATCTTGCAGGGGACCAGAAAGGCTACAGTAATGCCTTCTCCGGCTCCCTTAAATGTACACTGTCCGGCTTCCTCGTATAGCAGAATGCAGGGGAGTGACTGTAAGGGTATGGTGGTAGTGTCGGGTGTCAGACAGACTAGTTATGTGTAGTATGTGACATAAGGGTGTCCCATGGCTCCCAGATCAGGCAGAAGTCAGTCAGTGTCTTGCGTTCTCTATATACATAGTTTTCCATACTTCTAATGTAATTTATACAGTCTACTACTCCCTGCCATCTGGGGGGTTGGCTTTTCTTCCAGTTTCTGGCTACTAGTAGCTTGGTGGAGATGAGGATGTATATTAGTAAGTTTCGTTTAGCTTTAGGGACCAGGTCCACTCCCAAATGTAGAATCGCCAAAGCCGGACCCACTGTTTCCACCAGCTCGAGATCCTTACATAGGGCTTCCGTCCTTCTCCAGAGACCTGACAATTTTGGGCATGACCACCAGATATGGGTCGGGGTGCCCCTTTCTCCACACTCTCGCCAGCACATGGGAGAGTGATCGGGATAGAGCTAAATGCCATCTCGTAATCATCTTAAAATAAAGCTCATATAGGGTGACACAGTGGGTAGCCTTTTTAGTGATACAGATTGCTTCCTCCCAGATCTCTAGTGGGTAGGTAAGTTGTAAATCTCTCTCCCAAGCCTCCATATGGGTAGTTTTGGAAGGGATAGGGTCGTTCAGTAGACACTGATAGTGCACCGAGAGAGGTTTATGGAGCTGAAGATTGGCCTTCCAGCGTAATTCCCACGGGGTAGGGTCTCTCAACGCATCTTCTAGGAAGCCCCAAGAACGCAGCAGCGCTCGAAGGCGTAGAAGTGTAAAGTGGAACCTCGGGGTTACAGAGGGTAGGGCCAACATTGCCGCATGGGTTTTTAGCTTCTTGTTATCATAGAAGTCTGTCAGAGAGATCACTTCTGTGGCAGACCACGAGCCGGCAGGGATATCAGGCAGGCCCACAAGAAGGCCTCTGATAGAGTGCGCGGGTGAGGGGTGTGGGGCTATAAGTCTACTGTGTCTCATTTTCAGCCAGGTCTCTTGGCACCCCTTAACTATGCTGTTAGAAATGCAAATTTTTGCCCGCCAATGCGGGGGGAGCCACAGAAGGTCCTCCAGTTCTATCAGTGCTGGCAAGGATGCCTGTTCTAGTTCCCTCCACCTGGTCTCTGGGAGGCCATTACCCCAAGCCGAGGCGTGGGTGACCATTGCTGCCTCATGGTATTTCCGCACGTTAGGAAGGCCCGCACCTCCTCTTTCTATGGGAGTTTGCAGTATGTGGGCTGCTACTCATGGTCTCTTGTCATGCCAAGTGTAGGCATTAAAGAGGGTCTGGAACTTCCGGATCAAAGATACCGGGACTGGGATGGGGATACAGCGGAACGCGTATGTGAGTCTGGGCAGGACCATCATTTTGAGAGCCGCTATTCTGCCAAACCATGAGATCTCGCCATACCTATTGGTATTTAATTCAATTGTGATCTCTCTCAGTAATTTCTCGTAGTTCTCTCTTATAGTGATCTGTTTGGAATGAGACAGAAATACCCCTAGATGTTTAATGCCCTTTTTGGACCAGCTGAAAGGGTAGAGGAGCCGAATGCTGCGCTCTTCTTCAATAGGAAGGTTGAGGGAATATACCTCAGTTTTACTCACATTGATTTTGTAATAGGATAGTTCGCCGAATTTCCGCAGTAGGCGGAACAATGGAGGGAGAGAGTCTAGAGGTTCCGTAAGGAAGACCGTAAGATCATCCGCGAATAGAGCTAGTTTCTGAACGGTGTCATGGAGCTAGAGTCCCTGTATTTCGGAACACTTCCTGATGGCTGCGCCTAGGGGCTCTATTGCTAGCACAAACAGTAGGGGGGACAGGGGGCACCCCTGTCTTGTCCCATTCGTTATCCGTATAACGGGGGAACAGAAACCTAAGCCTCTCACCACCACTGTGGGGGATGAATAAAGTGCCATGGTGGCTTTGATGTAAGCATTAGGGATCCCAAATGCCATCAGGGTCTGGGTTAAGTAGTCCCACCTCACTCTGTCAAACACTTTTTCAGCGTCAAGTGACAGAGTGAGCATGGGTAGGCCCAGATCTGCTACCTCTGAATATATATTCAATAGACGGCGCGTATTGTCAGAGCCCTGTCTATTAAGGACAAAACCCACTTGGTCTAAGTGTATTAGAGTCTGGAGGTGTGCGCTCAGCCTGTTGGCGAGGATCTTGGCATAAATCTTGGCGTCAACGTTTATGAGGGAGATGGGCCTATAGCTAGAGCATAGCGACGGGTCTTTGCCTTCTTTGTGGATCGTAGTGATGTTAGCCTCCAGAAATTCCGGAAGGAACTCACCACGTTGGGCCACTCTATTAAAGAGACGGAGTAAAAATGGAGAGAGTGAGGGACTGAGGGCCTGGTAGAAGGCGACAGTGAAGCCGTCTGGGCCCGGGGCTTTGTGGGGTGCTAAGTCAGCTATGGCCATGCTGACCTCCCGCAGTGTAAACTGCCGTGCTAGCGTAGTTTTGGCCTCATCCGTTAGCGTAGGCAGGTCCAGCCCCTCCAGGAACTGACGGATGTCATCTGGTGTGGCTTTAGTCGTCAGTTCAGTTGACGCGATGTTATAGAGGGAGGAGTAGTATTCTGCGAAGGCTACTCCTATTGCTTTGGGGGAGTGGACCGGTCCCTTCGGAGTTGTGATAAAGGCTATCCTACTCTGTTGTGTGCGCTTTCTGAGTTTATTGGCTAACAGCCTATCTGCCCTATTGCCCTTGTAATAGTATAATTGTTTAAGTCTATGTAGACTGTCCTGTACTCGCAGGGTTTCCCTTCTGGCAATTTCATCTCTAATGTAGCCTATCTGTCGGGCTAATAGGGGTTCGGGGCATGATTTGTTAGTAGCCTCTATGGAATAAAGCTCTCCATAAAGCTTGGCTAAGGATTGGTAACCTGTCTTACGACGGTGGGCTAACGTCTTGATGAAGTATCCTCTCAAGAATGCCTTAAGGGCTGCCCAGACCATACCTAGGTCAGTGGAGCCTGTATCATTGTGTGTCAAAAAGTCAGTTAATTCTCGGAGAAGTGAGGGTATCTCTCTCTCAGTCAGCAGCTGATCAGGGAGTTTCCAAGGGGGCCTACTAGTCAAGGTTTGTAGTTCGGAGAAGTCTAAATAGACCATGTCATGGTCTGACCATGTGCATGGTTGGATAGTCGGATTTGTCATCTTATCTAAGGACCAGGAGTCGCATAAGACAAAGTCAATCCTCGAGGAGGAGTTGTGTGCTTTGGAGTAGTGTGAGAAATCTGTAGTATTAGGGGCTAGACACCTCCATGCATCGTATAGACAATGCTGGAACATGAGTTTTCTAAAGGCATTAGAAGTTGACGAGACATTCCTATCTGAGTGAGTGGTGAGGGGGGATCTCTTATCTCTATGTGGGTCCCATACCATGTTGAGATCTCCACCTATAATTAGGTGACCTCTCTTGAGTTGGTCTATCCTGGTTAGAAACTGTCTTACAAAGGGGATCTGCTTTGTATTCGGCGCGTATACTGAGGCTAGGGTGTATTGAACGCCGTTAAGTTTACAGATTAGTATGAGGAATCTACCTTCTATATCTTTCTCAACGTGTTCTAGTGTGTAGGTTAAGTCTCTACTGAGCAGAATTGCCACTCCTCGTGTCTTTCCAGCGTTATTAGAAGCAAGTTCGCAGATAGGATAGTGTCTCGTGCCCTTAATGGTGTGAGTTTCTCCCGACCAATGTGTCTCCTGGAGAAACAGAATGTGGATCTTGTGTGTATGGATATAATTCAGTAAGAGTTTCCTCTTTGTAGGGGAGTTGAGTCCCTGCGCATTGAGGGTAGCTATTCTGATCGGTGCCATTACTAGGATCTGTTGAGGACTGAGGGAGGGGTACTACCCTAATGAAGGGTAAAGGGAATATGGGGACTGCTATCGAGGAGCCGAAAACAGTAGTCTATCAAGCTGTGGTGTCTACTCTAGTCAAGAAGTCGGGTGTCCTAAATTTTACTCTTGTAAAAGAGCTATGAAAGGGTGAGGGAGAAAAAAAAAGTGTCAAATAATCACTTTCGCAATGAGTGTCTCTCCTGATGTCTATCAGGGGGACACAACTATTTTTGTGGGGCGGAGATATACAGAGGTCAGCCATTGCCTCCGCCAAACCCAATAACAATAGCGCTTTTATAACATAACATATGTATAACATAACATACTTGAATTGATATGCAACATATTAAACAGTAATGAACAAAATCATATAAACAAATTATCCAACCAGAGGAGGGAAAGTGCTCTGTCTTCTGACCAGGTGGCTCCGTGATAAGAGGTATCAGATGTCTGTCAATTAGGGCTGTGGAAGTATCCAGCTCATAATGCAAGTTTTAGTCAAGGGGGGGATATGACTTCCTAGCTAAGGGGGCAGTCTTATAGAGGTGTGAAAGTGACAGGTAGCTAAGCCTTCAGTGGTAAGCTGCTACTGTGTAAGGTCGGGGGTTGCAGTTCTGATTTACTTATATATTCAAGTCTTACCTTCCTCTAGTGGTCTTAGTATAGCCAAGGTCACTTATAGTCGGGTATAAGTGTATTGTCATGTGGGGACAGACCGTATGCGGGTTCGTACGGTATAAGGGTCAGGGAGAGAGTTATAGGGTGTGGTGTGGAGCCAGCTGGTCAGATCTCTAATGGTGTATCCTGTGGTTAAGCGGTCAGAGCAAACATTTCAGAATAACTTAAGGAACATACTTAAAGAAAAAACATAACAAGGGTGAGACATTACAATCAATCCTTCATTCAATCAGCAGCAAACATAGGGGTAATCATGTCTAATTATACTAGGTATTATCAATGCATATATTGTGTATACTGAGTGTTCTATGGTTAGAACGTTAACAGGGAGATCAAGAACAGTCTGTATTTAGAACATAACACCTAGTGAGGTTATCAGTTCGACTACAAAATTATGGGAATGTGAAGGTATATAGTTCAGGTTAGTATGTAATCAGGATGTCTCACCCATCTTCATCTGTGGCCTGAGGTTCCTTTTGGAAGGTGGGCGTGGGAAAAACCCACTAAAAGCCTCTGGTTCAATGCAAAACTGTATGAATAGAGCTGTAAACGGATTCCCTATGTATCATCAGCTAAGGATAAGTCCCTCGAGTCTAGGGATCTTTTGGAAGTGGGCGTCGGCCGTTGTGGCAGTGGTCTCCAGGTTGGTGCAGAGGCCCGAAGCCCGCTGCTTTCAGCAGGGCCAGAGTCACGGTCCCCTGAGTCCCGTGGGAGCAGTTCCCATTTCAATAAAAGTTCTCTGGCTTGTTGTGGTGTCGTGGCGAGGAATTGTTGGCTGTCTTTGGTGATGAACAGTCGTACTGGGTAGCCCCATCTATATTTCAGGCCTTTATCTCTGAGAATCTTGGTATACGGATGATAGTGCCTACGAAGTTGAAGCGTATGTGGGGAGAGGTCAGGGTAAATCTGCAGATCAGCAAATTTTTCTGGTAATGACTTTTCTCTTGCAAGAACTCGGATGATCTTTTCTCGGAATGTGTAGTAGTGTAGCTTGGCTATGACATCACGGGGCTTCCCCTCATCTGCAGATCTAGGTCTGACCGCTCTATGCGCTCTGTCAATGAGGGCTTCATTACCCAGGTCAGCGCCCAGAGCTGCTTTGAACAGGTCTTGTAGGTAAGCATCTAGATCCTGTGGTTGGACTGTCTCTGGGATCCCTTTAATTCGAATGTTATTGCGGCGCGACCTGTCTTCCAAGTCCGCTAACTTTAGTTCTAAGTCTGTTATTTGACCAGCCAAGCATTGGGAGTAACTCAGTAAATTCGTATGGTCAACTGCAAGGTCTTCCTGTCTGCGCTCTAGCGCATCTGTTCTCTCTCCAATGCTGCCTATATCCTTTTTAAGGTCGGCATGAGATTTGTCAAATTTCCGTGACAGTGAATCATGGTGGGATGCTAGTAATGCTGTGATAGAGTCCATCAGGTTGTTAGGGGCACCTTCTATGGATGATAATCTGGAAACTCTTTTTGTTAATGTTTTGCCAGGTTCAGTGTCTGACAGGCTCCCAGTATCAGAACCATCATCTTCAGATCTTGTATGAGTCATTCTGGCCGGGTGTTGGAAATGGTCAACAACTGTTCTTTTAGGGGTAGCATGCGACTTTTGCTTTCTTTTGTGGAGTTGAGACATTATGGGTCTGAGCTCCTAAATGTGAACCTTAGCTGTTTTATTTTCGGTATTCTTGTTTTAGGGGGAATCCGCTTACTTTTAGTATGTTGATTAGGTGCTCATGGGTTGGCGGGGTCGTGGGCTGTTTCTAAGGAGCTCACATATTGATGTGGCTTGTAGCTACTTAGTAAAATGGAAAATGCTGCAAGTGTATAGCAGGGTCTTGGTTGTTATGGTAACATATAGAGGTCCGCGGCCTTGCTTCTGAGTGTCTAATCCCTCTCCCAGGGAGTTGCCCCTGCAGGGCGATAAGGGGCAGGGTATTTGGGTTATGACCCGCAGGCAAAAGGACCGGCGGGAAAGGGGGGAGAGAGATCAAAATTTCAAATATAGAGCAGTAGCCCTCAGATATTAGTGAGTTCAAAAGACACAGGTTATCTCAATAGAACTGGCAGAATAGTGTCTCACTTTCAGGTGTGGTATGTGAATAACTGCCTTATTATTTCTCTAAGCAGCTCGGTTTCAATCATAGGATTGTACTAGAGTCAAACAGGGTGTTCAGTATTTTTCTGCCGGCCTGATGGGGTAATGACAAGGTGTGCCGCTTTTTGCAACTATATTTAAATAGCGGTTTGTATGATGGTTGTCTGCGGGGTTAAGATATCAGCCGGTCAGCAGTTGGTATGTGGCAAGCGGGATAATGGGGTTCCCAAGAAAGGGTAAATCAGGGTGTGTTTTATAGTCTCTTACCCGCTGTGGCTAGGCTGCGTGGTCCTCTCGGTAGGCCTGCTATGAGCTTGAGAGATAGGCCTCAATATGGCGGAGATTCGCGCTCAAAAGTAGATGCGTGGCGCAGGTAAGGCTGTGGGTCTTTTCTCTGTTTTCCCCTTAGGCTCATAAAGATTTAATTTAAGTTAAAGCCTCCTCGCCCTTGTCTCTTTGCTAGCAGTCCTGAGGGGGGCCTATGACCCAAAAGAGTATTCTTACCCCAGGTGGTCTCTAGATGTTCGCTGCCTGAGTCCGGGTGGGGTGCTATATGATCCGGAGCGGAGCCCCAACCCTCCGGATCACCAATGTAAGTCGGATGTGTGGTAACTGGGATGTTTTTCACAAATGTCTGCAGCGACTGGGTTAGCTGTCTCCTCCCGGTCGCGTGGACCGTCTCCGGCAGCCATCCAGCAGGTCCGCAAATGCAACTCTCTCTCCGGTGCCGCGTCCGCGGCTGTTATGGTGCAGGTCACCTTGTTGTGACCAAAGTCCAGAGGTATTAGGTCGTATACAAACGTGGTCAGTAAGCCTTCCGAGTCTCAGGTCCCTGAGATGCGGGTCTCCTGCAGAGGTCCGGCCGTTAAGCGGTTGGCAGCGATCCGCAATGTGCGGTTAAAGGTGGTTAGTACCGATGAGATTTCTGTCTCAGTTAAGTCCCGGGTACTTCTAATAGCATGAGGTAACACTTTTTCCCTTTTTCTAAGGTATTTCAGCCGTTAATAATAACTCTTTTAACGATAGTCAGGGAGAGCTCTCTAAATGTGCTGCCACTCTGTGCTGCGGTTAACTCCGCCCCCCCAATATTCTTCTCATTATTATGCACAAGGGATTTTTGCAACCATAATAGTTGGTAATTGTAGTCATGTCTGCTACCTGATTCAAACTATATTTAAACATGTTGTCACCAGCAAAACAACTAGTTTGCTGTAGCTACAATATCTACACAGTCTCTTCTGACAAATAGAATATTTCTTAAAGAATCCAACAGAATTTAGTCCATATTAATATATATATTTTTTTTATGAAAAATAAATCACAGAATAGGGATAAAATGAATCACTGATTCTAACTGGTCACATCCATTATTTTACTGTATTGTTATTTTATTTCCATATATTACAAAAGTAATTTAAAAGTATTCCATTTTAAGAAAACAAATCTGTCCATGACTCTCCTTCCTTATGAAAATGCCAATTTTGCTTTGTGAAACCAGGGACTAGCTAACTCATTCCTGATCATTCCTCCGGGCTGCCTAGTCATGTCCAAAAATGCCCTGAATTCAGCCACATAACTGACATAATATATATATTACATTTACACTTAGATTATATTGTCTCTAATAAAACGCAGTCCACTGTTTTTTTTTTTACTTTCATTGTTAAATGTTGGGAGGCTTGACTATAGTCTTTATTTGTATCTTAAATGTATCTTTATATCATAGACATTTAATATTCTTCTCGATGTTATGCACAAGGGGTTGATGCAACCACAAAATCTGGTAATTGTGGCTATGCAGGCTACCTGATTCAAACTATATTTAAAGCCTGTTGTCACCAGCAAAACAACTACTTTGCTGCAGATAAGATAACTATACAGTCTTAAGGCAAGTAAAATATTTCTAAAAGCATCCAACAAGCAATTATTATTTTTAAATATGATTTAGGCCTAACATACATTCTGTTTTTGGCAGGAAGAATGACAGCGGTAATCAGTCCTCTCTTGATCTGTCAGCTGGCTAGAGAGCAATGAACACAACAGTGCTAATTTCAAGTCTTTCTCTGGAGATATCGGAGCTTCTAATGGAATACCAGTCATTGAGAGTTTTTGAGTGCTTGTGCCTGATGTATGGATGTAATGCTTAATATTAGAAGATAAGTAATCACTCACAGAATCTGAACTGCTTGTTATACTGAAAATATGCTGTGCTTGCAAGTTATGTTTGTAAAACTTTGCTTTACAAAATATTTTATGAAGTTTTAATTTTTTTTATTGAGTTTTAGATAAAATGTTAGAATAGAAATAAACCTGCATGAAAATAACAATGCTACATAAAAAGAGAGAAAATAATAAGGAACAGAGAATTTAGTACATAAAAATGTTGTCAAGATATGAGTTATTATCAACTGGAAGAGTAGAAAACAAATATACTATGTAACATATATGGGCCAAATACGCCTGATGTGGAATTCTGGCATAATTTAGCATTTAAACTATCTAAAGTATTGCAGGAGATCTCCATATGATGTTATCTCCTAATCTCCTAATCTAGATAGGTAAAGTCCTGTAAACCCCCATTTTACAGAGTGTGAATCTAAAATCCCCTAATGTGAGCCCCTTACACCGCCGCAATCTACATTACCTACCCCCTAATGTGAGCCCCTTACACTGCCGCCATCTACATTACCTACCCCCTAATGTGAGCCCCTTACACCCCCACCACCTGCATTACCTACCCCCTAATGTGAGCCCCTTACACTGCCGTCATCTACATTACCTACCCCCTAATGTGAGCCCCTTACACCGCCGCCATCTACATTACCTACCCCCTAATGTGAGCCCCTTACACCGCCGCCACCTACATTACCTACCCCCTAATGTGAGCCCCTTACACCGCCACCATCTACATTACCTACCCCCTAATGTGAGCCCCTTACACCGCCGCCATCTACATTACCTACCCCCTAATGTGAGCCCCTTACACCGCCGCCACCTACATTAACTACGCTCTAATGTGAGCCACTTACACCACCGCCAACTACATTAACTACCCCCTAATGTGAGCTCCTACCTCGCCACCAGCTATATTAAAATTATTAACCCCTAATCTAATCCCACTATACCGCCGCCACCTATATTAAATACATTAACCCCTAATCTAATCCCCCTATACCGCCACCACCTATATTAAATTAATTAACCCCTAAAATACTAAACTATCCCTACCACTAAACCTAAGTCTAACCCTACAAATAGCCCTGAAAAGGTCTTTTTGCGTGGCACTACCCCAAAGTAAACAGCTCTATTGCCAGCCCTTAAAAGGGCTTTTTGCGGGCCATTGCCCTAAAGTAATCAGCTCTATTGAGTGATCGGAACAGCCAATAGAATTGTAAGGATGCTGTACCTTTAAGTCTCTCTCCACCCCTTTCTCTCCTAAGCTACTTAACCTCACTTCCTTTAAACAGACATTGCTTGAGTATTTTGTTAATAGTCTAGCTGTATCTTACTCTGGATTTAACAACCTCAAATCAGGCTACCTTTTCATAAGAATTTTGGAACATTTATTCAGTTTCCTTTTTGTTTCAAACAGTGATTTATTTGCTCTTTTCCTCAATTCATTCCTGAGTGATTTCCTGTGCCTATCAGCCTCATTCTGGCTTCTGACCTCCTGTCAGCTTGCTAGGAATCCTGCTTACAAGGAACTTTGTGAATCTACACACATCTCTGAAGCAGCTGGGATATTTGGATAACAAACCTCCATTTAACAGACTGCAATCCTCTTCATTTCAGCTCTCTGTTGTGCATCTATTTGCAAGCCTGAAATCGCAAGTATAACTTTTGTATAAGGAATTACCTGACATTGTTTGTTTGCTTGCTTGAACTTTTACTACTATATTTCTGTGCTTTGCTTGAAACAAACATCTTGTTCTCACATTCAGATACATTTGTATACATGTTCCTGAACTCTAAAATATTATTCAAAGTGTCTATTGCTGGCTGGGCATATATTTATATTACTTGCTTGTCTCTGCACAGTTTGTTTTCATGTTAAATGAGAACCCTTGCAACACTTAATTAAATCTGCTGATTTTGTTCATTGCTAAGGTTAATAACATTTTTCCTTAGAAGCAAATCTCAGCTACAAAACTACAATTTATAAAAACAAGATTTTAAAACACATACTGTTAAAACCTTACAAGAATGCAAGTTCAATCTGATTGGCTGATTGGATCAGCCAATCGGATTGAACTTTAATCTGATTGGCTGATTGAATCAGCCAATCAGATTTTCTTACCTTAATTCCAATTGGCTGATAGAATCCTATCAGCCAATCGGAATTCGACGGACGCCATCTTTGATGACATCATTTAAAGGAAACTTAATTTGTCGTTCAGTCGTCGGGCCTGCTGGATGTTCCGCGTCGGAGGGCTGAAGAAAGAAGATTGAAGATGCCGCTTGGAGGAAAACTTCACCCCGATGGAGGACCTCTTCTTTGCCGCTTGGATGAAGACATCGCCGGATGGAAGACTTCTTCTTTGCCGCTTGGATGAAGACATCGCCGGATGGAAGACTTCTTCTTTGCCTCTTGGATGAAGACATCGCCCGGATTGGATGAAGAGTTCGGCCCGGCTGGGTGAAGACGACTCAAGGTAGGGAGATCTTCTGGGGCTTAGTGTAAGGTTTTTTTAAGGGGGGTTTGGGTGGGTTTAGAGTAGGGGTATGTGGGTGGTGGGTTTTAATGTTGGGGAGTGGTATTGTGTTTTTTTTTACAGGCAAAAGAGCTGTTTACTTTGTGGCATGCCCCACAAAAAGCCCTTTTAAGGGCTGGTAAAAGAGCTGGTTAATTTTTAATTTAAAATAGGGTAGGGCATTTTTTTATTTTGGGGGGCTTTATTATTTTATTAGGGGGCTTAGAATAGGTGTAATTAGCTTAAAATTCTTGTAATCTTTTTTTATTTTTTGTAATTTAGTGTTTGTTTGTTTTTGTAATTTAGTTTAGTGTATTTAATTGTATTTTAGTTTAGATATTTGTAGTTTATTTAATTTATTGATTGTGTAGGTGTATTTGTAACTTAGGTTAGGATTTATTTTACAGGTAATTTTGTAACTATTAACTATTTAATAGCTATTGTACTTAGTTAAAATAAATGCCAAGTTACCTGTAAAATAAATATAAACCCTAAAATAGCTACAATGTAATTATTAATTATATTGTAGCTATCTTAGGGTTTATTTTATAGGTAAGTATTTAGATTTAAATAGGAATACTTTAATTAATAATATTAATTAGATTTATTTTAATAAGAATTTAGTTAGGGGTGTTAGAGTTAGATAGGGTTATTATACTTAATATATATATATATAATATAATAACTATATTAACTATATTAACCCTAATATAATTAGGGTTAATATAGTTAATATATATAATATAATAACTATATTAACTATATTAACCCTAATATAATTAGGGTTAATATAGTTAATATAGCTGGCGGCGGTATAGTGGGATTAGATTAGGGGGTAATGTATTTAATATAGGTGGCGGCGATGTAGGGGGATTAAATTAGGGGGTAATACATTTATATAGGTGGCGGCGGTGTAGGGGGATTTAGATTAGATGCAAAAGAGCTGCTTACTTTGTGTCAAAGCCCTGCCAAAAGCCCTTTTAAGGGCTGGTAAAAGAGCTGATTACTTTAGGGCAATGGCCCGCAAAAAGCCCTTTTAAGGGCTGGGAATAGAGCTGTTTACTTTGGGGTAATGCCACACAAAAAGCCCTTTTCAGGGCTATTTGTAGGGTTAGACTTAGGTTTAGTGGTAGGGATAGTTTAGTATTTTAGGGGTTAATTAATTTAATATAGGTGGCGGCGGTATAGGTGGATTAGATTAGGGGTTAATAATTTAATATAGGTGGCAGTGGTATAGGGGGATTAGATTAGGGGTTAATTAATTTAATATAGGTGGCGGCGGTATAGGGGGATTAGATTAGGGTTAATAAATGTAATATAGGTGGCGGCGGTGTAGGGGGATTTAGAATAGGGGTTAATTAATTTAATACAGCTGGCGTCGGGGTAGGGGGATACATTAGGGGTTAATAATTTTAATATAGCTGGCGGCGGGGTAGGAGCTCACATTAGGGGGTAGTTAATATAGCTGGTGGCGTGATAGGAGCTCACATTAGGGGGTAGTTAATATAGCTGGCGGCGGTGTAAGGGGCTCACATTAGGGGGTAGTTAATGTAGGTGGCGGCGGGGTCCGGGAGCGGCGGTTTAGGGGTTAATAACTTTATTAGGTGCGGCGGGGTCCGGGTGCGGCGGTTTAGGGGTTAATACATTTTTTATTATTAGGAGAGTGAGGGGGGATAGCGGATAGAGGGTTAGACGTGTCGGGCTATGTTTGGGAGGCGTGTTAGACAGTACGGGAGATTTTATAATTTAGTCAGGTTTTGTAGGCGCCGGCAGTTTCTAAAGTGCCGTAAGTCACTGGCGACTCCAGAAATTTTTTACTTACGCAGATTTCTGGACATCGCTGGTTTATCCGACTTACGGCACTTTAGCATCTGACGGCGTCGTATATAGGATAGTTTGAGTTGCGAGCTGAAACTACGGGCGGGGGGGGTTCCCTCGCTTGCGCCGCAAACTACGATCTATATCGGATCGCGCCCTTGCTATATAGCCATCCCCACCATTAGCTTTGACCAGCTATCAGTATTGATATTTTATTTGAATAATATTTTATTTGAATAACTAACCCATCTTCACTGTGGGTCACCTGTCCCTTCTTCCTAATTACGGGGTAGTTGTGATAAGATATCTTTCTGCTAATAGTAGCACCCTATTATGGGTCTCCTCATATAGATATTTATACGTTACCCCTATCCTTGGTTACTTTGAGACCCATGAGTATTTTTTTAGATTTATGAGTGCCAACAGATAACAGTTATATTGCTGGATCACCAATTCCATGACCAGCTGCATATGTTTGTTTTGTGTTTTTAATGATTCAATGTTTTTAATTGTAACTTAATAAAAGTTCATTTTTATCCACTTTCTTGTCTCTTTCACATACTTCATACATGAAGATTACTCTAAATTGATGATTGTGAGTTAATGAGTGCTATTTAAGTACACTCTTTTTGTAGTGTGAAAATCACACTACTACCCCAGTTGTCTCTTCTGTGTATAGCACCTCTCCCCTTAGGAATATTGAACTACTATGAGTATTTCATAATACTACTCAGCTATATACCTCATAGGGGTCAACTCCCAGGGAGTGCTGTTATTTTCTGTACCCTTTACAAATATATGTTCATGTTAATGCAGCATTCTTCAACATCAGATAATGTGATAAGAAAAAGCTTTCAGGATTTTTATTTTTGTTCTTGATTCCTGCATGGATCTTTTCATCTTTTGCAGTGATAAGCATTGCTAAATCCCTTGAGCTTTTTTTTATAATAAAGAAAAACTTTTTTTCTAAGGTTGAAACACTATTTTTTTCCGTCTTTCCAAATAGATTTAGGTAGCGTAAGTGCCCTAAATCCCTTGGTATTACATTAATGTCTTCACGTTTCTTTAATGTTCCAATATTCTTCTTCTTTCTAATTTCATTTTATTATATCTCTTCATATTTAAGGTTTAAAGATTTAAGACATCACTTGAATTCAACATTACTCTTGATATCTATTTGCATTCCAGAAGTTTTGAATATTTCACAG
This sequence comes from Bombina bombina, assembly GCF_027579735.1. NCBI lineage: Eukaryota > Metazoa > Chordata > Amphibia > Anura > Bombinatoridae > Bombina > Bombina bombina. The sequence goes on from NC_069500.1 coordinate 45,975,871, forward strand.
ACACAAGCCAGTCATCTAAAACATCAACTTATTAACAATAAAAATATTTATGACTTGCAATCACTTTCAAAGATATTGCTGTACTCTGATGAGAAAAGAGAAAAATATGAATTGAATAAGTTTAACCAGCAGACATTTTCAGGACTGGCATGTTTTATGCATGGAAGAACACTTAAGAACACTTCAGAGGAATAGTGCTTTAAAGCCTAGGATTCTGTAACAGCTGAAAAAGATGAACTACTTTACTGCTAGAATAAAATATTAATTTTCACAAACCACATTTATCACATCAATGTCTTGTTTTATATTGGTCTCCAATATGCCATTTTTTTTAGTAGCTACATAGGTCACTGCTTTATTTTTTAAATCCTATCCTGTCACATTCTATCTATCTATCTATCTATCTATCTAGCTATCTACCTCTCTGTCTCACTGTCTGTCTGTCTATCTATTTAAAGAGACAGTCTAGTCAAAATTAAACTTTCATGATTCACATAGGGCATGAGATTCTAAACAACTTCCCAAATTACTTTTATCATCAAAGTTCATTTGTTCCTTGGGTATTCTTTGTTGAAAGCTAAACCTAGGTAGGCTCATATGCTCATTTTTAGGCCCTTGAAGGCCACCTCTTACCTCAGTGTATTTTGACAGTTTTTCACAGCTAGACAGAGCTAGCTCATGTTTGCCATATATACAATGTACATTTTAGGACATCCTTCTCTAAAACACAATCCTTCCTCCTACCTCCTCTCAAACTCCATCAATCATCCACTGATACTCCATGATCCCTCCTTGAAAACGCCATTGTCCATCAGTCATCCACTGAAACCCCATGCTCCCTCCTCTAAAACTCATAGTACCTTAGGTGTCAGACATCAGGTATCAGGACTCAGGTGTCAAAAATCAGGTATCAGACATCAGGAGTCAGATGACAGACATCAGGTGTCAGATGTCAGGTATCAGGAGTCAGGTGTAAGACATCAGGACTCAGGTATCAGACATCAGGAGTCATACATCAGGAGTCAAGTGTCACACAGCAGATGTCAGACATCCGATATCAGGTGTCAGACATCAGGTATCAGGACTCAGGTGTCAGATATCCGGAGTCAGGTATTAGACATCAGGAGTCAGGTATCAGGTGTCAGACATCAGGAGTCAGGTGTCAGACATCAGATATCAGGTGTCAGACATCAGATATCAGGTGTCAGACATCAGATATCAGGTGTCAGACATCAGATATCAGGTGTCAGACATCAGATATCAGGTGTCAGACATCAGATATCAGGTGTCAGACATCAGATATCAGGTGTCAGACATCAGATATCAGGTGACAGACATCAGGTATCAGGACTCAGGTATCAGATATCAGGAGTCATGTATCAAAAATTAGGAGTCAGGTATCAGGTGTTAGACATCAGGAGTCAGGTATCAGACATCAGGTATCAGGAGTCAGACATCAGGTATCTAACATCATATATCAGGTGTCAGACATCAGGTATCAGGACTCAGGCGTCAGATATCAGGAGTCAGGTATCAGACATCAGGAGTCAGGTATCAGGTGTCAGACATTAGGAGTCAGGTATCAAGAGTCAGACATCAGGTATCAGACATTAGGTATCAGGAGTCAGACATCAGGAGTCAAGTTAATTATAAGTAGTGCCATTGGTATTTTCTTTGGTATCAGGAGTCAGGTGTCAGACATCAGGTATCAGACATCTGGTATCAAGAGTAAGTTGCCAAGTATCCCAATTCAGAGGTTTATATAGTACAAGCTTCATGGATTGTGTTGTGATATTTTGTGATGCCTGAGTCCTGATGCATGAGGTATGGTGAAGTTTGTGAGGAGGGAGTTTAGGTTGATGTCTGAAGGAGCTTAAGAGGAGGTAGGAGAAAGGATAGTGTTTTTCCCTCCTCCTTCCTGTCAATCTCCCTCAGACATGCAATGAAACTCTGTGCTCCCTCCTCATAAACTACTTCCTACTTCATGTATCAGACATCAGGATCCAGACATCAAACCTCAGCTTTCAGACATGAGAAGTCACATAACATTACAAAACAATCAATCAAAAATCAATGCAATCCTTTTATATTTTTAAATGCGATGATCTACCTCTGTTTATGAGTTTATACGGTATTTATTAATTTTTTATGTTTAATATTTATGTGAGAAAATGTAAACTTTTTATTGAAGAGAAAAATAAAGTTCAGAGCAGAAGAAATATTTTCATATGTTCTTAAAGAGATAGGCACACAACACACACAACACACACAAGAAACCACACAGCCTATAAAGGGACCACACAACACCACATGCCTACAGTCTTAATGGAAGAATTGCTCATACAGCCTTAAAGGGAGAGCTCACAAAACATGCAGTCTTTAGAGGACAGGCCCAATAACACATAGCACACAGGCTTTAAGCACATCCAACAATGAACAGATCACAACATGCAAAGATACACAGCCTTAAATGGGCAGCTTAACTGTGCTAAACTGTGCATATATCCTTAAAAGGGACTGCTCGCACCACACGTATACAGTCCTAATGGTACAGACATGCTCCACACAGTATACACAGCCTTAAAGGAATAGCTCACACAATGAGCACCTAGGGGCCGATTTATCACGGCGCAAATGGGGCCGCATACCCCTGTTTAACGGGAGTTAAGAAGATTCTCCTTAACTTGTACATATCCTCTAAGGCTGCAGACATCAATCCGCCCGATCGTGTATGATCGGGTTGATTGACACCCCCTACTAGCGGTCGATTGGCTGGGAATCTGCAGGGGGTGGCATTGTACAAGCACTTCACCAGAACTGCTTGTGCAATATTAAATGCCGACAGCATATGCTGTCAGCATTCAGCGATGTCTGGCGGACGTCCGGCAGACATTGATAAATTGACCCCATAGTCTTAAAAGGACAGCACACTCACAGAAAGTACACAACATTAAAGTACACTGAAAACATTTTTAAAAAATAGATTACAGTACACAGACATACACCCACACACTGTTCACAGCCTGAAAGGGACAGTATAACCTACAAGCCTTAAAGGGACATGGACAACAGTCTTTAGGGAAAAACTCACACTACATACACACAGTCTTAAATAATCATTAAATTCAATGGTGTAGTTGAACTTTAGAATAGTGTAATAATAGTTATAGTTGTGTGTATTTAAGTCCAGTGAATATAAATTTTTTGAATGTGTCAATATAAATTTCAGTTGACCAGTTCAGTTGACCAGTTATACCAAGATCTTTTTACCATCACCACCACGCCACAACATCCTGAGGGGGATTTCCTGCATTGCGATTGACATTCTAAACTAGCCAATCATGATGCAGTAATTTTAATGCCGGATTCTATTGTGCACCCGCGCTCGCTCAAGAACATCAAGTTGTGTAAAGGCAGGGGACAGTTCAGCTATATATATCAAAGATATACATAGTAAAAATAAATCTATTTACATGTATATACAGTCAACCCACTTCTCAATAAGGGATAAATCCCTGCTATTCATGTGGGGGGTGCTCAATGCCAAATATATGAATTAGAAAAGGAGAAGAGAAAGAACAGTGGCAGATCCAGAGCACTCACTAGAAAATATGAAAAGTAAAGTGACTGTCTGTCAGGACCTACTATGCCTTGTAGTATTTAATATATATATATAGATCACAGCTGCAGACTGTATTTATAAATGATGATTTTGTTTCACTCTCAACTTGAAGCTACTATTCCTTTAAAGGGACAGTCTAGTCAAAATTAAACTTGCATGATTCAGATAGGGCGTGTAATTTTAAACAACTTTCCAATTTACTTCTATTATCTAATTTGCTCAATTCTTTAGATATCCTGTGTTGAAGAAATAGCAATGCATATGTCTGAGCCAATCACACGAGGCCTCTATGTGCAGCAACCAATAAGCAGCTTCTGAGCATATCTAGATATGCTTTTCAGCAAGTGATATCAAGAGAATGAAGCAAATTAGATAATAGAAGTAAATTAGAAAGTTGTTTAAAATGACATGCTCTTTCTAAATCATTAAAGAAAAAATGTGGGTTTCATGTCCCTTTAAGTAGTCCACACTGTTGAGGAAGTGGAGTTTTTGGATATAAACTTGTCAAGTTGTGATAGTAGCTTAAGTCCTTAGAAAAGGAGAGCACCTAACTCGTATTTGCTTAACCTTGCAGAGTGATAGGAGGAATGCTAAAGTAGAGATCCAGAAGATCACTTTACAAACTGAGGCTAGCAAAAAGGTAGCGTGATTAACAAGGATTAAAGTCACTTTAGAATGAGCTATCGAGTAGACACTTCAGTAGTAATCTGGTACTTGAACAAATGCTGCTATATTGTATCGACTTACAAACTTGTAACAGGCAGAGCTGACAAAAGCAGCAAGTCGGATGGGCGGCAGCGAACTCAGTGCACTGTTTGACTGACAGGTGACGTCAGCGTATGTTTGGCGTGGAGCTCAGTCAGCGTTTAGCGAGTGACTGGAACAAACAGCTGATGGTGAGGAGAAAGTTGCTTCAGCAAATGATTATTGTAAGTTCTGGGCAGAACAGATATAGTACATCTGTTGAAGGAATAAGTGCGAGCTTGGAAGTTGGGTTGTAGTATCGTCCAGTCAGCTATTATTAGTAACAGCAGGTTACCAGTTATCCGGAATGGCAGTGTTATGCCTGAGGTTGTAAATCCGAACAAACAAACAAGGTTTCCAAGTAGGAGAGTTCTCAGACTAGATCTCAGGTGGGAGCTTAGGTCTCTGGATGTGTGAGTAAGTGCTTCACAAGAAAAACTAAGCACTAGGATGAGGGCGTGATAGAGATTTAAAGGTAATGTAGGAGGAGTTTAAACCATAAAAGCTATAACACAAACAATATTAATAATAACATTCTATAATCCAAAGTGGAAAGAAGAATCTAAATAGCAGAAGTATTCCAGTAGCACACTATTAGAATGGCCCCAGAGACTCAATCATGGAGCAATGTACATTGATTGTCCCATTGTGTGTTCAATACCAAAAACACTATCTATCTAAACATGACTGAGTCTCCTAAAACCTTTAACTATCTTATAGCAGTGCTCACACAATTATTAAAAATTGTTGGGTCCATGCATTCATATATTGCAAAAAATAATCACTAATGCCAAAAGACTCAGATAAATCAATTAAACATGCTGCTTAGATTCAAAGATAACTCCTGATTCACATTTTGCCAATAGGGTTTCTTAAAGGGGAAACTATATCAACCAATCAAAAAAGGGGGGCAGATTATCTGTCATACTCCCATTGTAGGCTATCATGTTTCAGGCAGGATCCAATTTGTTTGTTAAGTGTCATGTGATGTTGGATTGATAATTTAATTTAGTTATCATTATTAATTTGGTTATTCATATTGTTCACCTTGTATATAACACATACACAATACTAAATCAGCTAGATTACGAGTTTTGAGCGCTATAGGGAAATTAACGACCACCACAAAAGCAGCGGTATTTCACCTCCCTATAGCGCTGCTATTACAGGTTTTGTAAATCCCGGCTTGCGCAGGCAATATGGTTGCGTTGAGCTCTATACCTCACCTAAATACAAGCAGTGTTTTGACATGCTTGTGCATGATTTCCCCATAGACATCAATGGGGAGAGTCAGCTAAAAAAAGCCTAACACCTGCGATCGCGGAAACAAAAGCTCCGTAACGCAGCCCCATTGATGTTTATGGGGAAAGAAAAAGTTATGTTTAAACCTAACACCCTAACATAAAAAAACACCTTTAAACACCACTAATCTGCTGCCCCTAACATCGCCGCAACCTACATAATGTTATTAACCCCTAATGTGCTGCCCCTAACATCTCCGCCACCTAAATAAAACTATTAACCCCTAATCTGCCGCTCCCGATATCGCCGTCACCTACATTACAGTTATTAACCCCTTATCTGCCATTCCCAATGTCGCCGCCACTATACTAAAGTTATTAACCCCTACACCTCTGGCCTTTCACATCACTAGCACTAAATAAATATATTAACCCCTAAACCTAACCCTAACGTAACCCTAAGTCTAACCCTAACCCTAACACCCCCTAACTTAAATATAATTAAAATAAATCTAAATAAAACTTACAATTATTACCTAAATACCTTATTTAAAACTAAATACATACTTACCTGTAAAATAATACCTAAGCTAGCTATAAACTAATAGTTACATTGTAGCTAGCTTAGGTTTTATTTTTATTTCACAGGTAAGTTTGTATTTATTTTAACTAGGTAGACTAGTTAGTAAATAGTTATTAACTATTTACAAACTACCTAGTTAAAATAAATACAAAGTTACCTGTAAAATAAAACTTAACCTTACTTACAATAAAACCTAACATTACAATAAAATAAAAAAATTAAATTAATCAAATACAATTATCTAAATTACAAAAAAATAAACACTAAATTAAACAAAATAAAAAACAAAATGATCAAAAATAAAAACGAATTACTCCGAGTCCTAATCTAATAGCCCTATCTGAATAAAAAAGCCCCCGCAAAATAAAAAAAACGTAGCCTACACTAAATTGCCAATAGCCCTTAAAAGGGCCTTTTGCGGGGCATTGCCCCAAAGAAATCAGCTCTTTTATCTGTAAAAAAAAAATACAAACAACCCCCAACAGTAAAACCCACCACCCACACAACCAAACCTCCCAAATAAAATTCTATCTAGATAAATCTAAGCTAACCATTGCCCTGAAAAGGACATTTGGATGGGCATTGCCCTTAAAAGGGCATTTAGCTCTTTTACATTGCCCAAAACCCTACTCTAAAAATAAAACCCACCCAATAAACCCTTAAAAAACCTAACACTAACTTACGACGATCCACTTACAGTTTTCAATGACCGGACAACCATCCTCATCCAGGCGTCACAAGTCTTCATCCAAGCGGGCTGAAGTCTTCATCCAAATGGGCAGAAGTCTTCATCCAGATGGCATCTTCTATCTTTATCCATCCGGTATGGAAAGGGTCCATCTTCAAGACATCCGGTGTGGAGCATCCTCTTCTTCCGATGGTTGCTGAAGAATGAAGTTTCCTTTTAAGTGATGTCATCCAAGATGTCGTCCCTTACATTCCGATTGGCTGATAGAATTCTAGCAGCCAATAGGAATTAAAGGTGAAAAATCTATTCCAATCAGCCAATAGAATACAAGCTCAATCCTATTGGCTGATTGGATCAGCCAGTAGGATAAAAGCTCAATCCTATTGGCTGATTGCAGCAGCCAATAGGATTTTTTCACCTTTAATTCCTATTGGCTGATTCTATCAGCCAATCGGAATGTAAGGGACGCCATCTTGGATGACATCACTTAAAGGAAATTCTTCAGCGACCATCGGAAGAAGAGGATGCTCCACGCCGGATGTCTTGAAAATGGACCCACTCCGTGCCAGATGGATGAAGATAGAAGATTCCGTCTGGATGAAGACTTCTGCCCGCTTGGATGAAGACTTCTGCCCGCTTGGATGAAGACTTGTGCCGCCTGGATTAGGATGGATGTCCGGTCTTCGAAAACTGTAAGTGGATCGTCGGGGGTTAGCGTTAGGTTTTTTAAGGGTTTATTGGGTGGGTTTTATTTTTAGAGTAGGGTTTTGGGCAATGTAAAAGAGCTAAATGCCCTTTTAAGTGTAATGCCCATCCAAATGCCCTTTTTAGGGCAATGGGGGGTTTGGTTTGGTTTGGTGTGGGTAGTGGCTTTTACTGTTGGGGGGTTGTTTGTAATTTTTTTTACAGTTAAAAGAGCTGATTTCTTTGGAGCAATGCCCTGCTAAAGGCCCTTTTAAGGGCTATTGGCAGTTTAGTGTAGGCTAGGGGTTTTTCTATTTTGGGGGGGGGTTATTTTGATAGGGCTATTAGATTAGGAGTAATTCGTTTTTATTTTGATAATTTGTTTTTTATTTTGTGTAATTTAGTGTTTATTTTTTTGTAATTTAGATAATTGTATTTGATTAATTAAATTTTTTTATTTTATTGTAATGTTAGGTTTTATTGTAAGGCAGGCTAGGTTTTATTTTACAGGTAACTTTGTATTTAATAACTATTTGTAGTTAATAACTATTTACTAACTAGTCTACCTAGTTAAAATAAATACAAACTTGCCTGGGAAAAAGAAAACCTAGAGGGGCGGAGTTAACTAGCTTGCTGAACGGACGTGTCTGATCATAGCTCCTGCCATAAAAGTTAATAAAAGTGCTAAAAACTAAGCTCATTGCACATAAAATTACCCCAGATCTCCCCTGAAGATGAAATATCAGTCAGATTACGAACCGGGAGTCTGCAGAGTATGAGATTCATGACGTCTGAAGGACTTTGGTAACACACCAGCATTGGGCCTTTAGGCCGCGATTGCCAGAACGGTTGTGATTTACTGCCGCGATTGACCCTTCATTACCGGGAGGTAAGCGACATCAGCCGGGTGACATACGGGCCATAAAGACTATCAACACCTAAGACACGGTCATATATGCTGCCTGAGACTAAATAACCCCTGCACAGCATTGCGCAGTGCTGCCATCTGTGCTGCTTGGACCTGCATGGCCTTCAGGATGGGGGATTTTTACAGTGCAGTAAAAGCTATGTTTGCGGAGCATGAGTCTGAGATGCTGGCCAGATTCGACCATCTTATACTAAAACTGCAGTCTGCTGGTGTCCGGTACCATCCTGCTCCGGCTGCAACAGTGGGGGAGATGGGCTCTGCTGAGCAACAGGAGAGTAAGCTGTGCTTTACTTGTCAGAAGTCAAGGGTGAGTGGGGACGTGACACTCTTGGAGACAGGCAGTCTTGACCACTCTCGGTATATTCCCCAGTCAGAAAGCTTAGTGGGCTTGAAGAGGCGGAACCTAAGGAGCCCATCGCCAAATGTGGGGATTTGCACCCTGACATATATTTGATACCCAGGCAGATCAGACTTACTTACCCCACGCAAACAAGTATTGAGGAACTGTACCCCTTGGCCCTAGTTGCTGCACGGACGAATGAGGCCGCCCCTCTGGAGAGGAGAGCAGAGGCTGCTGCCATAACGAGCTCTTTGCTCTTCGGCCCCGCAGTTCAATCAATGGCTGAAAATAACCTGATTGTTGGTCGAGTAGCCTTTTCACTAGCTTGCAGGCAAGGAGTGGGTTAAAAAGAGAAACACTGGACGTGGATTTATGCTTGCAGGTCATTAAGGTTATCCTATTGTTGATGTCTAGGGACTTAAATCTCACAAACTACTTGAGCTATGATACTGAATGCTATGCAATGTTTTTATGATTTTGTATTGCATCTTATAGTCTCACCACACTGTAGTTGAATTTAGTTGATTCTGTATGTATGATGAATACTATCTAAATATGCACAGATTGTGTAACTGCCTCTTCTTTATATGCAATGAGTTGCATCAGTACTCATACAGGCTAAATATTGTGCAGTAAAGCCCTATTTTACTATGTGTAGCTGAACTGAGGGCTTAATGTTACTGTTAATAGTTATGAATGTTAAGACTTTTCAATACTTTTACTGACTTTGTATATCACCTGCAATTATTGTATATTTTATCGCATGTCAAGTGGAAGATACGAATAGTGGGTTGAGGATTTAACTGGAGATACATATCTAACACTTTGGGAGATTTGTCCCTTACCTAGTCTATGCCACATCTAGCTAGCAACTCAGTCACCTTTCACTTTGTACACATATCCATATGCTAGCTTCAATGCCCCTAGAGTCTTTCTTGTGTGACACTTTGAGACTCCTGGCTACACGTGATGCAAAAAAAAAAATAAAAAAAAAAATTTAATGTTCTATAGCATTATTGCAATCCCCTTCAGATACTGTGTATTCTCCTGTTTTGTGTGAGAGTGTATTTTTGAAATGAGTATATTTAAATGTACAATTTTTTTAATGAAGGGAATGTCATTGCCTGATATCAATCCGCCCCCCCGCACATTTGTGTGGTTAAGGATAAACAAGATATCCTCCATACTCCCTTTTAGCAGAGTTAAGCAGTCTCTGCTCTGTCCGTGGAGCCTTACCATAGATTGTACCTATAGTAGGGTAAAGATTCTCATTGGATCTTATTAAAGATAGTTCAAGTGCGAATATTCTTATGTGTCTTAAATTACTTACTAGGCAGGTCTGGATAACCTACATGAGCATAATATATAGCCCTAGAATTGTCTCTGTGTGGGTAATCACAGCATTTAATGATGGACCTAACTATGGGTTTGTCCCAGAATAGCATTGTATAAATCCCACTTTAGAGGTGGGAGAGGTCCTGGTCTCTTGTATATATTTCCCTGGCAAAGTGCACTTGAACTTAAGCATGTGTGAGTCATATATCTTCTGTGGGGTTACCTAATTTTCTATTATTGTATGATACATCTAACCAAATCCCATAATAAACTGAATATCTATAAGGGCTCAATATGATTCTTAGTATTGACCTTAGATACCTACCTAATGTTACCTACTTTCCAGTTATGCCCGACTTGTATAATTGTTTCTGTGTATTCTAAGTGATAGATATCTATAGACCCAAAAGGGGTCTATATCTAACTAATCCCCTCAGTTAGTGTGAGGTGTAATCAAGGGTCCAAAAGCGGCCTGAGCAATTATGGAGGGGCAAAAATAGAGGGCGGTGGAGAGGTTGCTCCACAATCTGCTTACTATACTGTGAGATATTCTTGCTAGTTATTCTATGTGTATATGTTTCATTGAGTAACCTGTATGTTGTTTACTTTATTACCCTCAATAAAATATTTAAAAAAATAAATAAATAAATAAATAAATAAATAAAACCTAAGCTAGCTACAATGTAACTATTAGTTATATTGTAGCAAGTTTAGGTTTTATTTTACAGGTAAGTATTTAGTTTTAAATAGGTTATTTAGGTAATAATTGTAAGTTTTATTTAGATTTATTTTAATTATATTTAAGTTAGGGGATGTTAGGGTTAGATTAGGGTTAGGTTTAGATTTAGGCTTAGGGTTACGTTATGGTTAGAGTTATGTTTAGGGGTTAATATATTTATGTAGTTATGCAGGAGGGCGACGGTTTAGGGGTTAATAGGTTTATTATAGTGGCGACGATGTCAGGGAGCGGCAGAATAGGGGTTAATACATTTTTTTAAGTTGCGGCGATGTCTGAAACAGCAGAAGATTAGGGGTTAATAATTTTATTTTAGTGTTTGGGATGCAGGGGGGGGGCCTCGGTATAGGGGTTAATAGGTAGTTTATGGGTGTTAGTTTACTTTTTAACACTTTAGTTATGAGTTTTATGTTACAGCTTTGTAACGTAAAACTCATAACTATTGACTTTAGATGGCGGTACAGATCTTGTGGTTATAGGGTGTACCGCTCACTTTTTGGCCTCCCAGGCAAACTTGTAATACCGGCGCTATGAAAGTCCCAATGAAAACAGACTTTTTTAAAAGTGCGGTACTGACGTTGCGTGACAGCCAAAAAGGTGTGCGGTAACCTATACCTGCAAGAGTTGTAATAGCGGCGTTAGGGAAAAAGCATCGTTATGAAGCATAACAATGTTTTTTCACTCATAACGCAAAACTCGTAATCTAGCTAAATGTTAATAATTTCAATACTCAAAATTATCAATATTCTTAAGTCCTCCTTCATCACGGACACACTCTCAGCAGTGTTTACATGTTGTTAATTGACATGATCACGGACCAATGAAAAGTGTCTGTTACACAGTTCCATCCCCAAGTTCGAGAATCATCACTAGGTGTTGCGGCTAATAGGTCCGTATGCCTCCATTCATTAATCGTGATCAATTTTTTTATACATGTTGTACATTTTGCACATAGCTTGTACATCAATACTATATATGAAAAATTCCAATTCTTGAACTTCTCAATATTACTAAGTCTTTCTTAATCATGGACACACTCTCAGCAGTGTTTACATTTCGTTGATTGACATGATAATGGACCAATATCAAGTGCCTACTACACAGTTCCATTCCAAAGTGGGAATGCCATCACAAGGTGTTACGGCTAGTAGGTCCATATGCTTTCATTTATTTATCACAATCAATTTATTGTATAATAATAATGTTGTTCACCTTATAAAGTACACATATACCAATACTATATGATGATAAATTCCAATTCTCAAACTTAGCGGTATCATTAAATCCTCCTTACTCATCGACACATTTTTCCACAGGATTTACATGTCGTTGAATGACATTATCATGGACCAATGAACAACTACCTATTACATAGTTCCATCCCAAAATGAGAGTGTCACTACCAAACGTTGCGACTAATTGGTCCGTATCTCTGTCCTCAACCAATGGTGTTAAATTATGCTATAATTTTTTGTGTTCAGTGATACCTATTATCATACCACTTATTGACCCAAAGCATAATGCATTGTATGTTGAGCTATGTGTAACAAATTATATTTATGAATGTGAGCGCGGTTATAACCATCTTCAAAGGTGAGTAGCAATTAGACCCAGTGCTTGCATCAATAAGTTTTCTAGGCACAATATAATCCCACTAAATTATTTAAAATATAGGATTATGTCTCAAACTCCCAAAGAGATAATAAACCACAAGTTGACACTCTCCAATAAAGCATTTTGGCAGTATGTTTTAATTTGGTTAGTGTATACATTGCACCAATCAATGCCATCCATATTACTCCATGCATTTGTGTAATGTATCAACAACAAGTGAAAAATAAGTCTGATAAATACAATTTATTCTGGTGTTTGGTTACTATCTCTGCATTCTTTTACTTTGTGTAGTCTAGCCGTTGTCAAAATCATTACTTATATTTTTATCAGTCATACATAATAAATAATATACCTTTTAATTAGGAAATTACTGTATATTTTTAACGTTCCTTGAATTAAAGTCCTCATATCACTCACATTTTATTATGTAGTTCATATTCCTCATTCTCAATTTGGCATACTACATTATATCATTATATGTATGACAGATATTTATATATAACCACAAAGTGTATCAAGATAAAAATATAATGGATAAAACGAATTTCATATATTGCCTTAGAAAACACAGCAAATTATGTGACAATTACAAAATGTTATCAAATATAGGTATTACAGGTATGCATCGTAACCTGCATGCTCATTTAGCCCATTGGGCATCAGAGATTCTAGCTAGAATGTCCACTTACATTCTGCCTGCAACATTGATTCAATATTACCATCATGTATGCCTGGTTTTATAACCTGTAGTACCGACACAGTAAGTTTTGGTTTAGGTCCATGGTTCCTTAAGTAATGTCTTGCTACTGATATAATGTTTTTTTCTTTCTTAAAATCCTCTTCACAGTTTTAAATGTTGTTTAAGTGTTCACCTAGTCTGGTACTTAGTTCACGAGTCATGATCCCTACTTACCTCTTCCCACAATCACATTGTAAGCAATAGACAACTTTCCTAGTTCAGCAATTAGCGAATGTGTATACCCTTATTGTACCTGAGGGAAAGATCTCAAATTCCCTCTTGTTTTCCAAATAATTACAAAAGCTACATGAACCACAAGCATAAGTTCCACAAATATTTGTAATAGATTTCTTTATAACAAAGTGGCTCCTAACAAGTTTATTTCCAACTGTTGGTGCTCTTCACCAGCTAGTCATAACTCTATCCCCACAAATTGGGCTAGATTAATGACAGATTATAATATATCAATATGCTTATTCAAGATCTTATTGATGGTATTATATTGATCCGTGTATGTGGTGACAAATCTTACATTGCCTTCTTTGCTCTTACTTATAAGTTTTGGAACCAGACATCATTGCCTTGGTGTATGCAAGGTCCTCTGAAAAGCTTTCCGAATAACACTACTTGTATACCCTCTAGCTTTTAATCTTGTTCTGAGTTCTTTGGCTCGCTTAAAAAAAAAACACCTTATCGTTAGAGCAATTTCTCCTGATACGCAGAAATTCCCCCACCAGAAAAGCTCTTTTTGTCGACCAGGAATGACAGCTATCAAATATCAAAATTGAGTTAGTGGCTGTGTCCTTTCTGTACAGGTCAGTTTCAAGTTGACCCAAACAATTTTTACAGATTTTTACATTCAAGAATTCTATCATTTTTGTACTCATTTGGTAAGTCAATTTTCGATTTAAATCATTTGTGTTCAGTATTGTAATAAATTCCTTAAAGTCATCTGACCTACCATTCCAAATGATGAATAGATCATCTATATAGATGCACCATAAGCTTATGTTTCGGTTGTTTTGCTGTAAATTGTCATTAAAAACGACTTCTCTTTCCCACCAACCCAGATAGATATTAGCATAAGTAGGAACACAGGACAAGCCCACCACTGTGCCTTGGACCTATAGATAGAAGCGATGATTGAAGACAAAGTAGTTATGTTCTAAAACAAATTTTAGTAGTTTGACAATAAAACCATTATGACCCTGCTTATCATTGGCTTCCATATTCAAAAAGTATTGTACATCACCACATCCATTCTCATGTTTAATAGACATATAAAGTGATTCTACATCACATGTGATTAGTATGGAGTTATCCTCAATATAGATGTCATACATTTTACTCAAAATGTCTATAGTGTCCCTCACAAATGATGGAAGAGGCTATACTATGTCAAGTTCAGGTCTAAAACTCTACTTGCTTGTTCACATAAGCTTCCAACTAAACCTAAACTAAACTAAACTAAAAAATCCTATTGGCTGATGCAATCAGCCAATAGGATTGAACTTCAATCTTATTGGCTGATCCAATCAGCCAATAGGATTGAGTTCGCATTCTATTGGCTGTTCCAATCAGCCAATAAAATGCAAGCTTAATCCTATTGGCTGATATTTTCATTTCGGTTTAGCGCACATGAGATTATGCGATTAGGTTTGTGCATGTGTAGGGTGTTTTTTTTCTACTCTTGTTTGCTCTATTTACTTCTAAGGGGGAATATGTGAATGCACACGTGATGTTCTAACTTCGGCATTTTGCGTTCCTCGAGTTATCATGAGAGGGAAAACAGTTTACTTATAACTCATATTACAAACTCAACCCGACAATCACAAAAAGCTGAACTTCTAGCACAGTTAACACTCAAGCGGGAGCATAAATTAGCTCTCCACTGGCCCACTGGAGACTATATATATATATATATATATATATATATATATATATATATATATATACAAAATCTGTACCAGCACCCCTAGTCTCATGTATTTCACAGTTATACACACAGAAAATATGTCGTGTATCCTGTACAAGGATACACTTTTCTGTGTAGTGCACGGTAAGGGTATATTGTTAATCTATATATATAAAGAGAAAAAAAGTACCCTTATTGGTCCAGCAACAAACTATGTATTGAACAATATATGCTAGTCTCAGAATAAAGTTAAAGTCAAAATTACAAAATAATGAAACACTCTCTCTAAAATGCGTGAATAAATTTGTTTTTATATATGCAGATAAGCAACATAATGTAATATAAACATTTCCCCCAATTACATGAGCTATTAAACGCAACCTGAGTTGTTAAGGAGAGTTCTTAGGTTAGTCCATTAGTATTCCGGTACACTTAGAATTTGTAAAAAACAATGCCACTCCTGGGCATATTTGTAATCCAAAAGATGTGGATAAACGTTAATGCAGGCTCTGCACCAAAATTAGCAATATACCCAATACAAGATTGTAACTTGTATCAATTTAGGCATAATATCGTGAGTTAGCAAGTTCACAATGCCATTTTGTATCTTGATTTTCACGGCTTGTACAGCATAATACCACACGATAAACAAATACCTGTTCACTTGGTTGATATGGTGCAATCAGAATACCTGCTCGTTCCATCCAGTAATACGATCTTCAGAACCGGAATTAGACTTTAACAGATTCATTGCCTTATTCTCCTTCTCCACTGTCTTGGGCTCTTTAAGTGCATCCGCACTCCTTTTTCTTTTGCGGAGATAATCTTTCTCTTGGGGGATCAGTTGTTCAGCGGTGCTCAGCTGGTACACCGCTCAAACATACAAACAAGCTACGCGTGTTTCACCCGTGTTTCCTTCGGGCTTCTTCCGGCTGTGCATGATCCCCCAAGAGAAAGATTATCTCCGCAAAAGAAAAAGGCGTGCGGATGCACTTAAAGAGCCCAAGACAGCGGAGAAGTAGAATAAGGCAATGAATCTGTTAAAGTCTAATTCCGGTTCTGAAGATCGTATTACTGGATGGAACGAGCAGGTATTCTGATTGCACTATATCAACCAAGTGAACAGGTATTTGTTTATCGTGTGGTATTATGCTGTACAAGCCGTGAAAATCAAGATACAAAATGGCATTGTGAACTTGCTAACTCACGATATTCTGCCTAAATTGATACAAGTTACAATCTTGTATTGGGTATATTGCTAATTTTGGTGCAGAGCCTGCATTAACGTTTATCCACATCTTTTGGATTACAAATATGCCCAGGAGTGACATTGTTTTTTACAAATTCTAAGTGTACCGGAATACTAACGGACTAACCTAAGAACTCTCCTTAACAACTCAGGTTGTGTTTAATAGCTCATGTAATTGGGGGAAATGTTTACATTACATTATGTTGCTTATCTGCATATATAAAAACAAATTTATTCATGCATTTTAGAGAGTGTTTCATTATTTTGTAATTTTGACTTTAACTTTATCCTGAGACTAGCATATATTGTTCAATACATAGTTTGTTGCTGGACCAATAAGGGTACTTTTCTCTCTCTCTCTCTCTCTCTCTCTCTCTCTCTCTCTCTCTCTCTCTATATATATATATATATATATATATATATATATATGTATATATATATATATATATATATATATATATATATATATATACAGGGAGTGCAGAATTATTAGGCAAGTTGTATTTTTGAGGATTAATTTTATTATTGAACAACAACCATGTTCTCAATGAACCCAAAAAACTCATTAATATCAAAGCTGAATAGTTTTGGAAGTAGTTTTTAGTTTGTTTTTAGTTATAGCTATTTTAGGGGGATATCTGTGTGTGCAGGTGACTATTACTGTGCATAATTATTAGGCAACTTAACAAAAAACAAATATATACCCATTTCAATTATTTATTTTTACCAGTGAAACCAATATAACATCTCAACATTCACAAATATACATTTCTGACATTCAAAAACAAAACAAAAACAAATCAGTGACCAATATAGCCACCTTTCTTTGCAAGGACACTCAAAAGCCTGCCATCCATGGATTCTGTCAGTGTTTTGATCTGTTCACCATCAACATTGCGTGCAGCAGCAACCACAGCCTCCCAGACACTGTTCAGAGAGGTGTACTGTTTTCCCTCCTTGTAAATCTCACATTTGATGATGGACGACAGGTTCTCAATGGGGTTCAGATCAGGTGAACAAGGAGGCCATGTCATTAGATTTTCTTCTTTTATACCCTTTCTTGCCAGCCACGCTGTGGAGTACTTGGACGCATGTGATGGAGCATTGTCCTGCATGAAAATCATGTTTTTCTTGAAGGATGCAGACTTCTTCCTGTACCACTGCTTGAAGAAGATGTCTTCCAGAAACTGGCAGTAGGACTGGGAGTTGAGCTTGACTCCATCCTCAACCTAAAAGGCCCCACAAGCTCATCTTTGATGATACCAGCCCAAACCAGTACTCCACCTCCACCTTGCTGGCGTCTGAGTCGAACTGGAGCTCTCTGCCCTTTACCAATCCAGCCACGGGCCCATCCATCTGGCCCATCAAGACTCACTCTCATTTCATCAGTCCATAAAACCTTAGAAAAATCAGTCTTGAGATATTTCTTGGCCCAGTCTTGACGTTTCAGCTTGTGTGTCTTGTTCAGTGGTGGTCGTCTTTCAGCCTTTCTTACCTTGGCCATCTCTCTGAGTATTGCACACCTTGTGCTTTTGGGCACTCCAGTGATGTTGCAGCTCTGAAATATGGCCAAACTGGTGGCAAGTGGCATCTTGGCAGCTGCATGCTTGACTTTTCTCAGTTCATGGGCAGTTATTTTGCGCCTTGGTTTTTCCACACGCTTCTTGCGACTCTGTTGACTATTTTGAATGAAACGCTTGATTGTTCGATGATCACGCTTCAGAAGCTTTGCAATTTTAAGAGTGCTGCATCCCTCTGCAAGATATCTCACTATTTTTGACTTTTCTGAGCCTGTCAAGTCCTTCTTTTGACCCATTTTGCCAAAGGAAGTTGCCTAATAATTATGCACACCTGAGATAGGGTGTTGATGTCATTAGACCACACCCCTTCTCATTACAGAGATGCACATCACCTAATATGCTTAATTGGTAGTAGGCTTTCAAGCCTATACAGCTTGGAGTAAGACAACATGCATAAAGAGGATGATGTGGTCAAAATACTAATTTGCCTAATAATTCTGCACTCCCTGTATATATATATATATATATATATATATATATATATATATATATATTCCCTCCCATCTTGAGAGGGAAAACAGTTTACTTATAACTCATATTACAAACCCAACCCGACAAGCGCAAAAAGCTGAACTTCTAGCAGTTAACACTCAAGCGGGAGTGTAAATTAACTCTCCACTGGCCCAATGGAGACACAATCTGTCACAACTTCCGCAAATGGAGAAAGAGGCTTTGCTCCGTATTCAGGGGGAATCAAAACATATTTAGGTGAAATTATAGGCTAGTATCCATTTAAAGGGACATGAAACCCACATTTTTTCTTTCATGATTTAGAAAGAGCATGTAATTTTATATAACTTTCTAATTTACTTCTCTTATCTAATTTGCATCATTCTCTTGACATCCTTTGCTGAAAAGCATATCTAGATAGGCTCAGTAGCTTCTGATTGGTGACTGCACACAACTGCCTCGTGTGATTGGATCACCCATGTGCATTGCTATTTCTTCAACAAAGCATATCTAAAGAATGAAGCAAATTAGATAATAGAAGAAAATTGGGATGTTGTTTAAAATTATATTCTCTACCTCAATCATGAAATAAACATTTTGGGTTTAGTGTCCCTTTAAGTAAACTATCTTTGTAACTTGTATTGATAAATGTACAGGCATACCTTGTTTTATTGTGCTTCGCTTTATTGCGCTTTGTAGATATTGCTATTTTTACAAATGTGATGGTTTATGCAACCCGTTATCGAGTCTATCAGAGTCATTTTTTCCAACATATATACACATATGAACAGTCACATATATACACACCACCAGCAACAGGATTGACTCACTGAAGGCTTAGATGATGGGTAGCATTTTTTAGCAATAAAGTATTTTTTAATTGAGGTATGTACATTATTTTTTTTAGACATAATGCTAATGCATTCTTTATAGACTACAGCATAGGCATCTATTTATCAAGCCGTCAACTTACTTGCATTCAACAGCACCAATACGCTCGCCTAAGATCGCCTAACATTGATGCCGCAGACATGAGTACGTTCTCCAAAATTATCAAAAAAGCTGTCAAAAAGCCACGCACCAAGTACGGGGCGATGAGCAGCGGACTGTTGTTAACTAACAGTCATCGATCTCGCTGCTCTTCGGCTTTTTTTACAGCTTTATTGTTACACTGTCACAATACTATACTGTTTACCCCCTATACCTCTGCTCCTGGAGCCCCCCCGCAACTCTAATAAATGTATTAACCCCTAATCCGCCACTACTGGAGCCCACCACCTCCTACATTATATTTATTAACCCCTAATCTGCCCCCCTACACTGCCGCAACCTACATTATATTTATTAACCCCTAATCTGCCCCCCTACACTGCCGCAACCTACATTATATTTATTAACCCCTAATCTGCCCCCTCTACACCGCCGCCACCTACATACATTTATTAACCCCTAATCTGCCAACCCCAACGTCGCCGCCACTATATTAAATGTATTAACCCCTAAACCTAAATCTAACCCTAACACCCCCTAACTTAAATATAATTTAAATAAATCTTAATAAATATTACTATCATTAAATAAATTATTCCTATTTAAAACTAAATACTTACCTATAAAATAAACCCTAAGATAGCTATAATATAACTAATAGTTACATTGTATCTAGATTAGGATTTATTTTTATTTTACAGGCTAGTTTGTATTTATGTTAACTAGGTACAATAGTTATTAAATAGTTATTAACTATTTAATAACTTCCTTGTTAAAATAAATACAAATATACCTGTAAAATAAAACCTAACCTAAGTTACAATTACACCTAACACTACACTATAATTAAATAAATTCCCTAAACTAAATACAATTAAATAAAATTATGTAAAGTACAAAAAAACCCACTAAATTACAGAAAATAATAAACAAAGTACAAGATTTTTAAACTAATTACACCTAATCTAATCCCCCTAACAAAATAAAAAAGCCCCCCCCAAAATAAAAAAGTCCTACGCTACACTAAATTACAAATAGCCCTTAAAAGGGCCTTTTGCGGGGCATTGTCCCAAAGTAATCAGCTATTTTAGCTGTAAAAAAAAAATTACAAATCCCCCCCCAATATTAAAACCCACCACCCACACAACCAACCCTACTCTAAAACCCACCCAATCTCCCCTTAAAAAACCTAACACTAACCCCTTGAAGATCACCCTACCTTGAGAAGTCTTCACCCAACCGGGCTGAAGTCCTCAACGAAGCCAGCAGAAGTGGTCCTCCAGATGAGCAGAAGTGGTCCTCCAGATGGGCAGAAGTGGTCTTCCAGGCGGGCAGAAGTCTTCATCCAGGCGGCATCTTCTATCTTCATCCATCCGGCGTAGAGCGGCTCCATCTTCAAGACATCCGACGCGGTGCTCTTCTTCGTCCTGAGTCTTCTTCAACAATGACGGTTCCTTTAAGTGACGTCATCCAAGATGGCGTCCCTTCAATTCCGATTGGCTGATAGAATTCTATCAGCCAATCGGAATTGAAGGGACTCCATCTTGGATGATGTCACTTAAAGGATCCGTCATTGTTGAAGAAGACTCAGGATGAAGAGGATGCCCCGCAAAAGGCCATTTTAAGGGCTATTTGTAATTTAGTGTAGGGTAGGACTTTTTTTTATTTTGGGGGGGCTTTTTTATTTTGTTAGGGGGATTAGATTAGGTCTAATTAGTTTAAAAATCTTGTAATTTGTTAATTATTTTCTGTAATTTAGTGTTTTTTTTTGTTCTTTACATCATTTTATTTAATTGTATTTAATTGTATTTAGTTTAGGGAATTTATGTAATTATAGTGTAGTGTTAGGTTTAATTGTAACTTAGGTTAGGTTTTATTTTACAGGTATATTTGTATTTATTTTTAATAGTAGGTTATTAAATAGTTAATAACTATTTAATAACTATTCTACCTAGTTAAAATAAATACAAACTTGCCTGTAAAATAAAAATAAATCCTAAACTAGCTACAATGTAACTATTAGTTATATTGTAGCTAGCTTAGGGTTTACTTTATAGGTATTTAGTTTTAAATAGGAATAATTTATTTAATGATAGTAATATTTATTTAGATTTATTTAAATTATATTTGTTAGGGGGTGTTAGGGTTAGGGTTAGACTTAGGTTTAGGGGTTAATAAATTTAATATAGTTGTGGCGACGTTGGGGTTGGCAGATTAGGGGTTAATAAATGTTGGTAGGTGGCCGCGGTGTAGGGGGGGCAGATTAGGGGTTAATAAGTATAATGTAGGTGGCAGCGGTGTAGGGGGTGGCAGATTAGGGGTTAATAAGTATAATGTAGGTGGCGGCGGTGTAGGGGGGCAGATTAAGGGTTAATAAGTATATTGTAGGTGGCAGCGGTGTAGGAGGGGCAGATTAGGGGTGTTTAGACTCGGTGGACATGTTAGGGTGTTAGGTGTAAACGTTCCCATAGGAATCAATGGGATATCGGGCAGCAGCGAACATAAGCTTTCGCTGCTTTCAGACTCCCATTGATTCCTATGGCATCTGCCGCCTCCAGGGTGGCGGATTGAAAACCAGGTACGCTGGGCTGGAATAGTGCCAAGCATACCTGGAAGAAATTTGATAACTAGCAAAAGTAGTCAGATTGTGCCAAACTTGCATTCGGAACATCTGTAATGACGTAAGCATCGATCTGTGTTGGACTGAGTCCGCCGGATCGTATGTTACATCACAAAATTCTACTTTTGCCGGTCTGTAGGGTTTGATAACTAAGGGGAATCAGGCTCGCCACAAATACACTGCAGAATTCCAGCGTATTTGCAGTTGACGGCTTGATAAATAGATGCCATAGTGTCAATTATAACTTCTATATGCACTGGTAAACAAAAAAATGAGTGTTACTCACTTTATTGCTATATTCATTTTATTGCAGTGGTCTGGAACTGAACCCGCAATATCTCTGAGGTACACCTGTAGTTAAACGTTATTTTTATGGGGCTATTTTAATCTTCATTTTAGATTTATTTTTAGTTATTGATGCAACACTTAGGCCAACTGACATGAAAACTGTTCCTTGGTTTAGAACAATTTATTATGAGTTATTACACAGAGTTTTTTTTATTTAAAAGTAAAATGTCTATGTAGAGGTAACCGCACCTATAATCTTCTAATATAAAAGACAAATATGTCTTGTACCATGTTTGAAAAAAGCTTCCTTTTTGTTAAAAGTAACAGTGTGAAAGATACAATTATCTAAATAAGTCAAGAACCCGCACCACTATTGATCCATCAACCTTCAGTAAAGAAGGCATTAACCCTTATAACTATACTAACCCATATTTATGTAAAATTTGTTTCCATAAGAAAACAACTTAAGACGTAGACATGAACTACAAACTTTTTTGTTGCAAATTTGACAAGTTATTAAAATGAAATCCTATAAAGGTGATGGTGAACCTCGGCATTCAAGATGTTTCAGAACTACATTTCCAATGATGCTAAACTACACTTCTGGGGGCCTAAGCATCATGGGAAATGTAGTTCTGAAACATCTAGAGTGTCGGTGTTCGTCATCACTGCCCTATAAGAACATATCAAACAATAAAAAATAAAAATAAAAATAACTACCAACCTTTAGTAGCTTGGGTTGCTCTAATATTATCACATTATTGGGCCATAAATCTGTGGCCATTCATTTGGGTCTGGCCCAAAAAACAGATGTAATTTATTTATCAGCTATACAACTTAACCACTTCCTATAATTGTTAAGGGGTAGTATAACATTAAATATCTTAAATTGTAGTGTAAAAACTAGATACAGGCTGTCTCCGTGCTTAAAACATGGTTATTATACATTTGCATTCTGTACCAGATGAATACAGATTTTTTCCAAATTCATACCAATTTGGGTTTTCGTCAGAATCCTGAATATCCAAATGACAAAATGAACAAACAGAGAAAAAAATACACTGACTGTTAGGGTACCAGCATTTCAGGCTTGCATGAATGAGCCTGAAACATCAGTTAAGTAGCAGCGTTCTTAAGAATACAAAAAGTATGTTTGGGAATTAAATGACTAGAATGGGGTAAGACAATATGGTGTTGGAAAAAGGTAGTGAATGATTAATTGATGTTAATTTAATTATAGCATCCTTTAAATTTATTATTTGAATTATCTTTGTGAAAATGTTTGTAGTTCTTTTACACTATCCTGTTTAAGTTAGCATTGATAGTTTTTTTTATTTTATTATTGACATTCCAGAACAAAAATTAGTTTTCTATTGTTTTCCCTTTAGAAATATTGATGTTCTTTAGTATTTGTATTGTTAATATTATTATCATTCTTCAAAGTTTTTTTTTATTGAAATTTGCACACAATAGACAAAAAAAAAAAGAAAGATACAACCATTAGAAACAGATCACAACCGATCTATACAAAGTCTGTGGCATCCGTTTAAGAAACAACATACAGTTACATTCAACAGGACTTGTGGTTATGCAAGGCAAATAATGAAACAAAGCTATATCAGGTGTACCTGAAAATGAAAAGAAAAAGTTTTACCTGCCCATCATCACTTAACTAAAATGAAAGAAAAGAAAAAAAAAACAGCAGTGAGTCTGGGGCCCAAGTCTGAGGGTAAAATGATCTAGTGGACGAAGACCTGGTGGGCCGCCACTCAATCTGATGGCAATGGGCACTCTTAATTACGCATAATTGGAGGGTATCCTACATTCACTCTTCAAAAGAGCTCATAGGGTATATGAACAACGGTGAGCAAATTATCAAAAGTTGAACTACCAATTTGACAGTGTAGAAATAATTGACTGAGATTATTAGCATTCCTCTCATGAGGGAAGATGGGGGAGAGGGTTGGGTATAGAGGTAAGAGGGGAACTAGGGATAGGAGGGTAGAGAAAAAACAAACAAAAAAACAAACAAAAAAAACCACAGAGTTTCTGTCCTACTAAAACACTCCCAACCGTTCTGAGTAGGGTAGCTTAGGCGAAACCCATACACTGGTCTATCAAAATCCTCTCTGTCTAAGTTAACTAGAGTATGAGTTTACCTATTACTGGCATTAAATCCAGTCTGACAATGTCTCCCAGTAAAGCTCCATCCCATTGGTTTCTCCGGCGACATATTTTTCCATTGTCGCAAAATGGTTCACCAAGTCGCAGACACCATTTAATGTTGGAGGTTCTACCTGTTTCCAGGCCCTATCGATACATAACTTGGTGGCTGCCAAGATGTAAACAAGAAATCTCCTAGAAGATAAAGGAATAGAACGTGGGAAGATGTGAAAGAGTGCCATTTGGGGAGTCAAGCTCAATTCAATATTGAGTGATTTGAGAAGCAACTCAACATCTTGCCAAATCGGAACAACCTTCTTACAGGACCACCATATGTGTAAGTCTGTGCCCAGCTGACCACAGTTTCTCCAACATTGGGGGTTACTATTCGAGTACATCTTGGCTAGTCTCACTGGAGTCCTATGCCATTTCAAAATTACCTTTATATATGTTTCCAGGACTGTCACACAATGGAGGTTTTTTTTGGTAAGCAAGATCGCCGAAGAGAGCTCACTGTCCAGGATCACAGCATCCAGTTCTCTGCTCCAGGCCCTAATCTGCCATGGAAGCTCTAATGTATGGTCTTTCAAAAGAGCAGCATAATGGAAGGACAGAGGTCCGGACATGGCCTTGACCTGAACCCATCGCTCCTCCCATGTAGTCTTTTCCTTTAGCATCATTTTAGGGAAACCTCTAGATCTGACTAGGCTCAATATTCGGAAACGCTCTAATTGGAACCATAGCGGGTTCACACAAGAAGGCCCGCACAATTGCGCAGTGGAAATGAGAGCTCCCGACAGATAAAGGTCGGACATCTGAAGAATATTTTTCCTATTCAAAAAATCCAGATGCATGTTCGGAGAGTTCCAAAGTAAGCCCCCCAAACCATGAACAGGAGACAGATGGGGAGAAATATCAGTATGGTGACAAAGGTCATTCCAGACAACCAAGGCCTGTTTGACAATGGGATTGTCAATCTGTTTGCTCAAATTCATATGTTTAGGGACCCAGATAACCTCCCTGAGGCTCAATCCAATTGGTAAGGCCAGCTCCTCTAGTCTAAACCAGCCTGGTTTCTCAGATAAAAAACCCCACGCTGAGATGTGGTGAGTTGTGCTGCCTCACAATACAAGTACACGTTGGGAAATGCAATACCCCCTCTGGAGAATGGTCATTGAAGGGTTCTGTACACAACCCTCGGAATTTTATTCTTCCAAACATAGTGTAGGAATATCTTATGAATTTGATGGAGAAATTTATATGGAATGGTGAGTGGTAAGCACCGAAATAGATAAAGCACCTTCGGAAGAAGAGACTTCTTCACCGTGGCTACTCTACCAAGCCATGACATTTCCTGGTGATCCCATTTCAATGTAAAGGACTTAAGCTCCAGGAGTAGTTTGTCAAAATTCAATTTCACTTCCGCATCAATATCCCCACTGAGGATCACTCCTAGGTCTGACTCTCGCAAATGGCAGTGAATAAAGAATTTGAATGGCTGAAATTATTTGAGAAGGGAAACCAAAGACCTTCAGCACCTCCCATATGAACTCCCACCTGACCCTATCAAAGGCCTTCTCAGCGTCTAACGACAGGGCTACCAGTGGGGTCCCTAACCTGGTTGCATCCCAGAAAACAGACAGCAATCTCCTTGTGTTGTCTGGCATCCAACTTGGTCTACTTGCAGAAGTTTGGGCAGGAGGTTGACTAATCTATCAGCAAGGAGTTTGGAGTAAAGCTTCGTGTCCGAATTTATTAACGATATCGGATGGTAAGCTGCTGCATAGTGACGGGTCTTTGGCGGGTTTAAGGATCGTGATGATTGAAGCCTCTAGGTTCTCTCTCAACATCCCTTCCTCTGACATGATTTCATTAAACACCGGGTGCAGAACCGGTGTCAATTGTCTTATGAACTTTTTGTAAAAAGTCCCAGGGAAGCCATCAGGCCCCGGAGCCTTGTTGTTTTTAAGAATTCTAATCACCAATGTGATCTCCATGGCACTAAATGGTTCCAGCAGAGAAAGCCCATCCGCCTCAGAAAGAGTGGGGAGATGTAGTGTCTGGAGAAACTGGGAAATCTCCAATGTAGGAGCTGCATCCGGAGTTTCACTTTCAGCAATGTTGTACAACTCATCATAGTACGCCGCAAATGCTTTCCCAATTTCATCTGGTGCAAAGGCCTTCACCCCTTTGTAAACTTAGGACTGAATTCTAGAAGCAGCCGCTCAATTTTTAAGCTTGCTAGCCAGCAGAGAGTCAGCTTTATTGCTTTTGTGATACAAAAGCTGCTTAAAGGTAGACAGAGCCTTTTGGATTCTCCTAAGTTCAAGTTCCTTAATCATACCTCTTATATGCGTGATTTCCATAGAGTATTGTTGGGAAGGACATTTTCTATTCTGGCATTCAGCTGTTCTCAGCTCACACGACAGTTTGCCCAAAGGGGCTTTATTCTGTTAGCGCAACATCACTATTTTAGAGATGCCAAACCCATGCAAATATGCTTTCAACGCTGCCCACCTGATTTGGTGGGAGGTCTGACCCTCGCAGTTTACTGCTAAGAACTGCTGAATTTCATTCTGGAGGGCCTGGATGAATACTGAATCCTTCCAGAGAAATTTAGGGAACTTCCAGGAAGGCTTAACAGAAGGCTTGTCAGCACTTTTAATCTGAACAGAGACAGCATCATGATTAGACCAAACGCAATACTGAATTCTGGATTATTAACCAAGTTCATGGTCCATGAGTCAACGAAAAAGTAATCCAAGCAAGAGTATGACCTATGGGAGGCCGAAAAGTAAGAGAAGTCTCACGTCTCAGGGTGGCATGCTCGCCAAACATCATATTGGGAACGCTGGAAAATTAAGTTCCGGAACTTAGGGGCTATTGAGGTTGTGAAGGAGTCTAGTGTCTTGTGCGCTGGAACCCTCTTATCTACATGGGGATCCCAGACTAGATTAAAATCCCTGCCTAAGTTCAGGGTTCCCTGTTTCAGCTTATCTACCAAGGCCAGGAATTTCTTTAGGAACGCTATCTGTCCCTGATTTGGGGCATAGACATTGGCCAGCATGTATAGTTTATTATTTAGCTTACAAATTAGGATAAGGAAGCAACCTTCCTCATCTCATTCCTGGTGAATAAGGTGAAAAGCTATATTTCTGCCAACCAAAGTAGAAACACCCCTAGATTTATCCTTATACGTGGAGTAAAAGACTTCTGGGAACTAAGGGAACTTAATGGTCGGAATGTGTGAAGACGCCCAATGAGTCTCCTGGAGGAAAACCAGATCACTCCTCCGAGCCCGAAGGAAGTTTCTTAAAAGACTGCGCTTATTGGGAGAATTTAGACCCTTTGTGTTTAAGGTGAGAAAACTTAGAATCTCTTCTTGAGCCATTTCAAGAGAAAAAATAAAAATAAAAAGGGGAAACAAGAGGGAGGGAAAAAAAGGGAAGGAGAGAGGATGCTAAATCTCAGGACTAAAGTCTTTGGACTAATAAATCAACTGAGATGCCCCCAAAAGGGACTTAGATTTACTTACTCACACTGATCATCAACAAGTATTATTTCACAATTCAGTGAAAAACTGAAAAGCAAGAATCTGTGTTCTAGTGTTTACAATGTAAACTTAATATTTTTCATGGGGGGGGTTAGAACTTAAGAATTTCTTCTAAAAAGTAGCCGGTATGCCCGGCGGTCAGGGGGACCAAAGTGGCGTAACACTAGCGACCCAAGCTGTATCTGGACATTGGGTGGAGGGAAACTATAAAACTTACTGATTTATAGCTTAAGCATTGCATAAGTTCAATATTAATTGGCTTATATCACATAAAAGCACATACTGTTCTAATGAGTGACCTATTTGGGGGTTCTGAGAAAATTAAAAGCATAGAGTACTGAAGGCAGAGATAATATAATGTCAGATGGGGTAGAATGTATTATATTCCGGAAGTGATGAGATGTAATGGGGAGGCCTTTGAGTGTAGGCTTAAACAAGAGGCCACAAGGGGTCTAGTTGAATAACCCAAAACATGGGGCCGTAAGTGGAAGTGGCAAACTATGAGATAAGGGAATGTAAACAGGCCGTTTGAGAATGCATAAAAATGACCTTTACCTGTGCTGGAAGGTGACAGTGTGCCTCCTCAATATGTCTTAATGCTCTGTTAACTTCAGAAACATGTAGACATGGCATAATATAACATACAGTAAATACAGTAACATTTTAGCAATGTATACATCAATGGCTCATGGAAAGGTAAACACAATGTAATGAAATTAGACTTAACCAAGTAGCTATAAGGGCAATTTATCCAGAGTCCAATGTAATACAAGCCATACATCACCAGAGTTTTGTCACAAGCCCTTCGCAAAGCAGTAATAAAAATTATCAAGTATGTGCTCGTAAGGTGTTGAGAACTTTCATACTACAAGAGTTAAGCCAAAACAACCATCCGGAACAGGGCCAAAAGGAGCACCAGCATAGAGAGTCATTCTCTTCTAGATTGTCAAACAGGAATATCGCAGCCTGAAATTTTGTCTCATCATGGCCGCCACAGTCCCAAAACCCGGTACTGCAATCCCCATTATAACAAGATAGAACAGCATGTAAGAAGACCTAGAAAAAACAGTAGACTTCAAAAAAGAATGTTACTGGGCTGCCTCACCACCTAGAAGTGGAATCATCTTAGTCAGCACTAATCGCCGCTTAATGGAACAGTTCCTGACTACTTGTCGCAGAACGGGTTGGTGTGGCAGAGCAGCAAATTAGGGCAAGTACAGTACAATGTGAATATAATTAACCAGAAACAAGCATATTTACGCATAGATATTACTATTATAACAATAACTAACCAAGATATTATTTATAACATACAGTAAATACAGTAACATTTTAGCAACATATAAATCAATGGCTCATGGAGAGGTAAGCATAGAGTAATGAGAATAGGCTTAACCTAGTAGCTAGAAGGGCAATTTATCTAGAGCCTAATGTAATACAAGCCATACATCACCGAAGTTTTGTCCCAAGCCCTTCACAAAGCAGTAATATAAATTATAAAGTATGTGCTCGTAAGGTGTTGCAAATTTTCATACTACAAGAGTTTAGCCAAAACAACCATCCGGAACAGGACCAAAAGGAGTACCAACATAGGAAATCATGCAAGATAAAACAGCATGTAAGAAAATCTGGGAAAAAACAGTAGACTTCAAAAAAAAAAAAAGAAACAGAAGTGTTACTGGGCTTCCTCACCACCTAGAAGGGGAACCATCTCAGTCTGCACTAATCGCGGTTTAATGAAACATTTCCTGACTACTTGTCACAAACCGGGTTGGTGTGGCAGAGTCAAGAACAGTACAATATGAGTATAATTAACCAAAAACAAGCATATGTAAGCATAGATAATATTATTATAGCAATGACTACCCAAGATATTGTTTATATTATATTAAAACCTTCATATCTACAAACATAACAATTATCTGTCCCCTCAGCCATTATGTAGACCATGTGGGGAATTAAAGGGATATATAAACAATCCAACCCTCAGAGTTTCAAGCAAAGTTTAGTTATTATACATTAATGACTCTCCTTTTGTAAGTCTAGGGTATAGACTCCAAAAATCTCCACCAAAGGCGGAGATCATCAGTTCATGTAAAGTCTGTTTATGTAGCTTAGAATAGTCTCTGCAAAGAGCAGTCTCCGGGGCTGTCGTCTTTGGGTGGAGCCCAGGTGTAGAGGAACCGCTCAGTGGTGTAAAAATAAAGGGTTGAGAGTAGTCTTTGTAGACATTGCTAAATCAGGCTTTAAGTCAGGTTTAACATACCTTATGATAGGGGCCTAAAGGGTCGCCTTCCAGAGCACTATGTACAAACCTGTAAAGAAAAAAAGCAAAGCAACATAAAGACATATCCCACCCCCTCCCCCAAACAACATCAGGAAAAAATACTTATCATCTTGAGCTTGCAGATCAATCAGATTCCAAGGTGGGCGCCTCACTTGAGGGTAAGTTTGTGGTGTCTGTGGGATCTGATAGCGGAGTAGGACTCTGTATGGGAGATGTCTGTTTGATATTAGGAAGTCTCTGTGGCAGAGGACGTCACTCCAAGGCAGTTGTGCGGAGAGAGCCAGTGGAGTTTGAGGCTATAGCTGATGCAACCGAAGACTCTTTTCCAGTGTGGGTAGTACGTCGATCCCTAGGGTGAGGGACTTGGATGATATCCCAGTCTTTTAAGTATTGTTGGGCCCTATCGGGAGTAGTTGCTGCATATAGGTGTCCCTCCTTATGGATAAGGAGCTTCGTTGGATATCTCCACCTATATTTAATGCTGTGTTGTCGTAGGGTTTTAGTAACCTCTCTGAAAGTAGCCCTTTTCTGAATAGTAAACTGGGAAAGGTCCAGAAAGACCTGGATGTTTTCTGGAACCGATCAGGAAGAGTAGGATTAGTGAACATGGCTTTAGTGATCTGCTTTATAAGTGAAAAAGTGGAAACGGGCAATAACATCTCAAGGTTTTTCTGCTGAGACATTCCTGCCTCTCGGGAGCCTATGCACTCTATCCAACAGATTATTGCGGCGAGAGCGATCTTCAATATCTGCCATCTTAGCCTCCATTGTGTCAATCATATCAACAACTATGTGAGAATGGTTAGACAGATTGGCCTGTTCCACTGCCAAGTCCTCTTGCTTCTGCTCCAGGGTGTCTACTCTCTCCCCTATCGCCCCTATATCTTTCCGTAGATCAGCGCAGAGCTTTTAAAAGTTTTGCTGAGAGATTCTTGCAAGTTGTTTAGCTTCTGAGTAAGTGTGGCTACTATCTCTCATGCAATACTGGGCTCTGAAACAGCAACTGTTTGAGAGAATTTATTTCAGCAAAACTTTCTCTGGATTGGAGTCCGCATCAGTATATCCCCCCCCCCCCCAGAGGTCTCTCCAACTGGACCTTGGGTTTAAATGATCCGCCACAGATTTTTTATATTCAATATGGTTTGCGGTACTTCTCTTGGACCCCTGCGGCATGATAGGTAGGTAAATATACAAAGGTCACTACTATACTGTATTAAAAGCAAGAGCTCTAGTATGTTCAGGCGTGCCCGAGATGACAAGAAATATTAAGCCAGACACAACATAAAGCCTGTTTATACTGTAGAGGGGGATGAAGCCCCTATTGGTCCCCCGACCACCGGAACCTTAAAACCATGGCATTTACATGTTGAGAGAGGAAAGTTTCAGAAAAGACCTGCCAGGTGGCCTTATAACCAAGAGCAAACTGTCTATGTCAAAGTAGGATTGACACCTGTAGGAGCCCTTAGTGTTGCAACAGTGTTAATGAAAAGTACAGAGAGGTTGCTCTTATAGTGACTATCTATTTACCATATAGCCCTTCACTGGTGATAATAATCCCGTCACTGGTGATAGAGTCAATAGGGACAGTAAGTAGCACTAGGAGGGTGATCTGTTGATGGCTTTATCTGTCTGTCTCACAAGCTCAGGAACTTTAACTGATCCCACTCAGTGTATGTGGGTTTTACTGTATGTAGTCTCTCAATTTACTCTTGGTCAGTACCATATAAAACTACTGGTTCCTTCTCTAGTATTGGCAAAGTCGTTGGATCTAATTGGCCGTGCTGATAGTAAAGGGCCAGACTTCTCTGTGGGCACCCGGTATAGGCAAGGAAGGTTTTAATCTCTGTTTGCCTGCAAAGAGGCCTCAAAGTTAATAACAAATAATAAAATATGGCTATCCCAGGAGCAGCTAGAGCATCTGCGACAAGCAGAAATATCAGACTCTTACCCTCTGTGCAGGAGTGCCGATCAAACTGTTTTGCTGATTCCGGAGCTGTGCAGGCAAAGTATAAAGAATATGGCGGATGTTCGCGCCAGAGCCCCAGTAACGCACCTACAGTCCTCACCAGCAAAAAGTAATCGCCAGAGTCCTGTAACAATAGCGGGCACAAGGACCTGGAAACTGTCAAGTGGCGATCATGGTCAGGGATGATAATGGACCAAGTGGGTGTCGATGCGGCCAAAACCACTACCTGCGGCTGTGTCTCCAATGTCAGTGACAGCTGATACCCTAGCACTGCGGAGCGGAGCCCCGGCCCTCCGGAGTGAGAACGAGCAGCCGACACAGTACCTCCAGCCTCAGGGGGGATGCAGGGAATCTAACAGCTCCGATGGTCAGGAAAGGAGCACTCAAACCCCAGACGCTGTTTTCCGGCTAGATAGGATTCCCTGTTACACCGTATTAGTCACTTTAGGGTCTTGGTTGGTGGTAGGGATAAAGCCCTGAAGAACCAGACTTTATATGGAAGCCTTTGTTCAAATTTTAGGTAATTTTTAAAAGATAGAGAGAGGAGCTCCTACAAAACACATCCTTTCAGACTGACAGCTAACTCTGCCCCCCGTTAATATTATTATCAATCATTTGTATAGTGCTATTTAATTCTATAGCACTGGGTACAGAGATAGGGGTATACAATGTCAAAGTTTTGTGATAAGATGCAAAAACTTAACAGACTAAACAAAACTAATACAGCCCAGGACAGAAACTTTAAAACATTGTGTTATATGCTATTTATCCTCATTTCTTTGCTGTGTCCACTTAGGAACATACTCTTATGTACAAATCACCCAATCACTGTGAAGTATGTAGAAGTGTCAGGGTTCTATGAATCTGCATCCCCCATAATGCATTACAGCTTCTCTAGGCGAAGTGGCAACACTACCATTTTCAAAGTTATACTATAAAAACATCTGGCAAAATTAATAATAAAAGAGTATGGAATTTTTTTAAATTATGCATAATTAATCATTTTGTACTAGTTTACAAGCAGGGCCCTAACTATTGCATGTGAGCGATATCAGTTTTTTAGTCATTTTGTGTGCCATGGAAATAGCGCATGTATTACAAGTTGAAAGGAAACGCAGTTGCAACCTGAAGCGCAAAAAGCTTACTTCTAGCACAGTTTAGGCTTCAG
Organism: Bombina bombina; assembly: GCF_027579735.1. NCBI lineage: Eukaryota > Metazoa > Chordata > Amphibia > Anura > Bombinatoridae > Bombina > Bombina bombina. The sequence continues at coordinate 46,009,354 of NC_069500.1, forward strand.
TGAAAGTGCACCACTTGTAATCTGACCCTTTATGAAGAAAACATTTGCGTATAGAGTCCCTTAAATTTTAGCTGTACTCTGTGTAGCTTAAATAAGTGTGTGTATTTCTATATTATTTACAATTACATTGAACTATTATTATATTCTACTACTGTTAAAGGGATACTAACCCCACATTTTTTCTTTTGTGATTCAGATAGAGCATGCAATTTTAAGCAACTTTCTAATTTACTCCTATTATCAATTTTTCTTTGTTCTCATGTTATCTTGATTTGAAAAAGCAGTTATTAAAGGTTAGGAGCCGGCCCATTTTTAGTTCAGCATCTTGGTAGAGCTTGCTGATTGGTTTGCTACATTTAGCCACAAATCAGCAAGTGCTACCCAGGTGCTGAACAAAAAATGGTCTGGCTCTAAAGTTTACAGTACTGCTTTTTCAAATCAAGATAGCATGAGAACAAAGAAAAATTGATAATAGGAGTACATTAGAAAGGTGCTTAAAATCTCATGCTCTATCTGAATCATGAAAGAAAAAAAATGGGTTTAGTATCCCTTTAAGAAAATGTTAAATATTTTTTTCTTTAGGATTTCTTATGAGCTAGAAAAGAAAATATTTATTTCAATGAAAATGCTAATAATCAAGTTTTTTTCATCCTTCTATACTATTTTCACCTACATAGCTATTTTTTCAATAAAGAATAAATACAGTGAATTCACTTTGTCTTCACAAGGCATAAGCAAAATTTACTGGGCTAAATAGAAATGCAACATGACATGTAATACACTATTCATTTTTAATGATATTTTCCTTTCAAACCTATTCATCGTGTTTACCCTTAATGCAAATTCTGACATCTAACATTCTTTTCTTTTGCTCCTCTAAAAAATAATAAAAAATAATAATCCCTAAAGAAAGATCAAAGTTAAACAAAAAAAGCAATACAATCCTTAGAATAAGGAAAAAGAAGTCTACCCCAAGGGGAGTTTCTTCAAAGCTCTGAAGTTCCTTCATAGTGAGTTTAAATTCTTTTATTTGTTTGTTTTTATGAAGTTTCAAACCAAATTGTTTAGTGGAGACAAAAACATGAAAAAGGAAAAGAAAATCTGAAAAGAAGCTGCAAAATACTCAATAAACAAAAGGATAAAAATAAGTTTCTTTCCAAGTACTTGAAAAAAAAATCGAGATGAAAACAAACAGCTTAAAGTTTTAGATCCCTAGATAACTAAACAGTTACATTAAAAAAATATAAGAAAAGAAAACTTTAATTGAGTATAGAAACACAAAACAATGAACATCAAGTAGAAAAGGTCTTCTAAATGTTTAAACATTTCTTGATTATATGAAGGTCTTTTCTTTGAGATAAATCTTACCAACTCTACAGGGAATACACCTTAGTTTAAGACTTCTTAAATACATTAACTATCAGCAATACAATACTGTAGTACGGTGTATCTACAAAAGAGAATGTAGATTATGGATTTCTTCAGTAAGGTTTTCTTTTACAAAAGCTTATAAGAACATTTTTGCAAACTGTACATGAATTACAACCATGTTAATCAAGCCATGGTTTTGAATACCTTGAGTCTTTCTCATTTGATATTTTAGAATGATGCATTCATTCAGGCAAGGCTTTTATTGGTCATCCCTTGTTTTGGCATGGGGCTGTAATGTTGTCCAAATTCATTACATTTGCCTACTACTTTCTCATGATGCATTGTTGTTTGATAGGGGCACACCCATCTTGAGTGGCGTTCATTGCTCTACTTTTGAAAGATTGTATTTGATGGTGCATCATTTTGCTTTTTTTCCAGTATAAAAACATTGTAAATATTTAGCTTCTACACTACTAGTGCTCCATCTGCCAATTGTTCTTCATTTGCCTGTGCCTGATCTGTTGGTTTACCTCCCTATATTTGAAATGAAAACTGCAAACGTTTATATTTGACCAGTCGTACCTACTATACATACACCCCACTTCTGGCCATACTCCGTTGCCCTATCTGTTAGCCATTAATTATCTATAACTAAGAATGATCTATAGCTGATTTGCTGGCTATTAGCTGACTAACCACCAAAATGACCTGCCTGCATTTTATCACCACTTACAGTAGCTTTAACTAACAATAAGTAATATTACAAGTGTGCGCTAAACCTGGTACGTAAAAAAAGCTAAAAAATTAGTGGTACCACACTCTCCATAGCGCTGCCATTACAAGTTACAAAAACACCCTAACATAAACCCCTAGTCTAAATACCCCTTATCCACTGCCATCCCCAATATCGCCAACACTAAATAAAGATATTAACCCCTAATCCACTGCCCCCGACATCGCCAACACTACAATAAAACTATTAACCCCTAATCCGCCACCCCCCACTTCGCTTACACCTAAATTAAAGTATTAACCCCTAAACCTAACACCCCTTAACTTTAAATTAAACTAACAATATAACTACCTTAAAATAAATAAAAACTTACCCGTGAAATAAGAAAAAAAACTAAGCTTAAACTATAAATAAACCTAACATTACTATTTCAAAAATATAAAATATACCAAAAATAAAAAACCTAAACTACAAAATAAAAAAATACTAACACTACGAAAAAAACAAACATAACATTACAAAAAATAACAAACTCTAAAATTATGAAAAATAAAAAAAATCTAAGGTTACAGAAAATAAACAAAATTAAACCTAACCTAAACCTAATCTAATACCCCAATAAAAATAAAAACAACCCCAAAATAAAAACACCCCCTAATCTAACATTAAACTACCAATAGCCCTTAAAAGGGCCTTTTGTAGGGAATTGCCCTAAGTTTAACTGCTCTTTTACTTTAAAAAAAAATACAAATTACCCCTAATAGTACAACTCCAACCCACCCAAACCCCCAAAATAAAAAAGACCTAACTCTAAAAAAATCTAATCCACCCATTGCCACTAAAGGGGCATTTGTATGGGCATTTCTCTTAAAAGGACAATCAGCTCTTTTGCTGCCCATTAAAAATGTATAAAAGCCCTAATCTAAAATAAAAAAAAAACCCCAAAAAAACCCCAATAACTAACACTAACCCAAAAAATGTACTCACTATTCTTGAAGTACAGACATCCATCTTCTTACAGGCGGAGCAAGTCTTCATCCAGGTGGCGAAGGTCTTCTTACAGCGCAGGACCATCTTCTTTCTTTATCCCGGTGGTGCGGAGTGAAGGCGGTGCAGTACAGGAATGGTGGCCGCGCAGACATCCAGCGAGTAGGCTCGTCTTCATGTGATTGTCCGCAGCACACTGAAGATTGAATGTAAGGTACTTCTTTTATATTGGGGTACCTTGCATTCCTATTGGCTGAAAATTTAATATCAGCCAATAGGATGAGAGCTGCTTAAAACATATTGTATGTTCAAATCAGCCAATAGGATTTAAGTAGCTCTCATCCTATTGGCTGATTTTAAATTTTCAGCCAATAGGAATGCAAGGTACACCAATATAAAATGGGTACCTTGCATTCAATCTTCAGTGTGCGGCGTAGGATTGCATTAAGAGGAGACTCCACGCTGGATGTCTGCTTAGCCTCTGTTCCTGCTCCGTGCCGCCTTTGCTCCATGCCACTGGGATGAAGAAAGAAGATGGCCCAGCGCTGGATGAAGATGGACCTACCTGGAAGAAGACCTTCAATGTCAGAGTTCAGGAATGGGGAAAACCTATTTCGGGGTTAGTGCTATTTTTTTTTTGGGGTGTTTTTTTTTTAAGATTAGGGCTTTTTTGTTTTTTAATGGGCACTAAAGAGCTGATTGCCAATACAAATAACCCTTTAGGGGCAATGGGTAGTTTAGGTTTTTTTAGAGTTATGTCTTTTTTATTTTGGGGGGTTGGGTGTTTAACTGTTAGGGGTTAATTTGTAAATGTAAAAGAGCTGTAAAACTTAGGCAATGCCCTACAAAAGGCCCCTTTAAGGGCTATTGGTAGTTTAATGTTATATTATGGGGTGTTTTTATTTTGAGTTGGCTTTTTTGTTTTTAAAGGAGTATTACAATTAGGTTTATTTATTTTTTATTTTGGATAATTGCATTTATTTTTTTCTATAATCTTAGATTTTTTTTATTTTTCATAATTTTATAGTTTGTTAGTTTTTGTAATGTTAGGGGGTTATTTTTTCATAGTGTTAGTATTTTTTAATTTTGTAATATAGGTTTTTTATTTTTGGTATATATATATTTTTTTTTAATAGTAATGTTAGGATTATTTATAGTTTAAACTTAGGTTTAATTTATTTCACAGGTAAATTTTTATTTATTTTAAGGTAGTTTTATTGTAACTTTAATTTAAAGTTAGAGGGTGTTAGGTATGGGGTTAATAGTGTAATTTAGTTTGTCGAGATGCGGGTTGCGATGTGTTTAGAGGTTAATAGTTTTTTTGTAGTAGCAATTTGGGGGTCGGCGGTTTAGGGGTTAATATGTTTATTTTAGTAGTAGCAATGTGGGGAGACAGCATTTTAGGGGTTAATACTTTCATTTATTGTTGGCGATGTGGGTGGGCGGTGGATTATGGGTTAATACTTTAATTTAGTGTTGGCGATGTGGGTGGGCGGTGGATTAGGGTTTAATACTTTAATTTAGTGTTGGCAATGTAGGTTGGTAGCGGATTAGGGGTTAATAGGTTTAATATAGTATTTGCGATTCGGGGGATGGAGGTTTAGGGGTTAATATGTAGTTATGGGTGTTAGTGTACTTTGTAACATTTTTGTTATGAGATTTGTGAAACATTTACTACTGGTCTTTGATTGCAGAATTATGCTGTGCCTGAGAATCTTTCATGTACCTATTATGCTAAATTTGTTAAGAGTTTGTCTAGTCAAAAGGGACAAATAGAATTTCTAGGATGCAATGTTAGTTTGTTAGCCAATTAGGCTATCTTGCTATAGTGTAGTGTTAGAAAGCAATGTTTTAACTGATATCAATATATCTTCTCTTGTGTTTTTGTTTAGAATTTGTATTTCTTTCTATCAATATCAAGATCATATTCATTTTTTCTTGTTTACTTACTTGCTTCTCTATTCAAAATTCATGTTCTGCTATTGATTTTTGACTTAACAGTACACCATCGTACAATGCTTTCCTTGCTCGGCCACAATTTGGAATACCAATTTGTAAGAAGGACACATAAAAATGTAATATATTGTATTGAACCAAACTTTCTTTGAGAGCAAGAAGCATGTGACATTGCACATTCTAATACCGTTGCTGGCTGCTGAATCTTGGGACAGTTAACTCAGTCTTAAATTCAATCTCAAGGAAAATGAATGTGCATTCAATTGAGATAAATAGCTTTTGTTAAATAAAAGTCTAACAGAGAAAAAAATCAATTTATTAGCAACATTTGTAAAATGAAACCAAATTTAGGCCCTTATTATCCTAAATATTAGATTTTTTTTTTATTTGGGAATGAAAATTTTATTCTCAGTTTCCTGCATTTAGAAAAAAAATGGTATTGTACTGTTATATGACATATTTTACAGAAAATCTGATCAAATAATTTAACCCGCTCTACAAAATTAATGTGGTTAAATTGGTAGAAAATAAGGATAAAATAAAAAGTGTAATACATTCTACGTCCAACAACACAACAAGTACAAATGATGGATATAAAATAATTTGTAATTATATACTATCAATTATAATATTTAAATATAAAGATAAAACCTTGAGTCTACATTGTTATAAAATCAAAAGTTACACCAATAATAATAATGGTGGTGATACTATTAAAGATCTTAGTACCAATTTCACTTATAATGATAAGAATAATGGTAATAGTGATAATAGTAGTAAAAAAATAATTAAAAGCCCACTTTGTTAGCTCACATTCATGACTCTGGGAGTATTGGTAGATACTTTATGGGTAGAGCCAACGCTCCTATAGGTTCAATAACTTCTCCCTTAGCGGCGACAAATCTTTGGTGCCGCTTCAACATTCACTGAGCACAAAAGGGTGCTCAGGCTTTAAGTACACTGAAAGATAAGAACACAAAGCGCATCCAAGATTCAAGGTAAAATGTATATAACTTTAATTTGTGCACACAATCTATTGAACAAAAGATAAAACAAATGAATGCCTTATTAAAAGCCTTGGTACACTCTTTACAAGAGTTCAGCTCCACATGAATCATCAGGTAGCGACCACTGCTCCCCTTGTGTCTCTGTATACCAATTGGCAAGTTCGTAAAAACTTTATAAAATCCTCCTTTTAAAGTGTAGAGTTTGTAGTCAGAGGTAGACCATCCTGTCTACGCATTTCCTTCGGCCTTAGCAAACTCCTTCAAGACGCTGGATGTAATGTATAGTTAATCTGAGGATCCCCTTGCTATATGAAGCCGTATAAGCTCCGCCCCTTCCTGCTACGTGTCTGGGTACACGAAATGTAAACACAACACACCCAGTAGCCATGTGCTGCTGCGGCGTGATTACCATCCCCTCATGTTACTTGAGTCCTTATTGGTGTAATCGGCAATATGAGCATGTTACCGCACATACAGGCATATTCACAATACAGTTTCTCAATGTCAATAATTAGTTTAAAATAATACATGATTAGTGCATGATTATATACGGTCATATTTACAATACAATTTTTCAATGTCCGCAATTTGTTTAAAATAGTGCATAATTAAATACACATCCTGATACCCAAATACCCAAACATCTTAATTAAAATCATACATAAGATCAAAAAAATCGTGTAAACTACGCCCCTTCCTATTACGCGTCTGGGTACACGAGATGTAAATACAACACGCCCTGTAGCCATGTGTTGCTGCGGCATGATTACTATTTCACCAAGTAGCTTCAAAGCTTATTAGTGTAATCGGCAGCGGTTATAATAACCCCATGCTGCATGACATCATATGGTGGCTCTATTATATAAGATTAAGGCCTCTATTTTTCAAGCTGTCTACTTACCTGCATTCGATGGCCCCAATACGCTCGCCTAAGCTCGACTAACATCGCTGCCGCGGACCTGAATACGTTCGCCAAATTTATCAAGAAAGCTGTCAAAAAGCCGCGTGCGATGAGCAGCGGACTGTTGTTAACTAACAGTCATCGATCTCGCTGCTCTTCGGCTTATTCACAGCTTTCTTGCTATACTGTCACTAAGCACCCACACTATACTATACTGTTTTACCCCCTAAACCGCCGCTCCCGGACCCCGCCGCAACTATAATAAATATATTAACCCCTAAACCGCCTCTCCCGGAGCCCCCCTGCAACTAAATAAAGTTATTAAACACTAAACCACTGCTCCCGGATCCCACCGCAACTATAATACATATATTAACCCCTAAACCGCCACTCCCAGACCCCGCCGCCACCTACATTATACCTATTAACCCCTAATCTGCCACCTACATAAAGTTATTAACCCATATCCTGCCGATCCCGGACCCCGTCGCAACTAAATAAATTGTTTAACCCCTAAACCGCCGCTCCCGGAGCCCGCAGCCACCTATATTATACATATTAACCCCTAACCTGCACCCCCTACATCGCTGCCACTATAATAAAGTAATTAACCCCTAAACCTAAGTCTAACCCTAACCCTAACACCCTCCCTAACTTAAATATAATTTAAATAAATCTAAATAAATATTACTATTATTAACTAAATTATTCCTATTTAAAACTAAATACCTATAAAATAAACCCTAAGATAGCTGCAATATAATTAATAATTACATTGTAGCTATTTTTGGATTTATTTTTATTTTACAGGCAATTTTGTATTTATTTTAACTTGGTACAATAGTTATTAAATAGTTATTAACTATTTAATAACTACCTAGCTAAAATAAAGACAAAATTACCTGTAAAATAAAACCTAACCTAAGTTACAATTACACCTAACACTACACTATCATTAAAATAATTACATAAATTAACTACAGTTAAATAAAACTAATTACAACTAAGTACAAAACCCCCCACTAAATTACAGAAAATAAAAAAAAAATTAAAAAAAATTTAAACTAATTACACCTAATCTAATCCCCTTAATAAAATAAAAAATCCCCCAAAATAATAAAATTCCCTACCCTATACTAAATTACAAATAGCCCTTAAAAGGGCCTTTTGCGGGGCATTGCCCCAAAGTAATCAGCTCTTTTACCTGTAAAAAAAGAAATACAACCCCCCACCAACATTAAAACCCACCACCCACACACCCAACCCTACTCTAAAACCCACCCAAACCACCCTTAAAAAAAACCTAACACTAACCCCCTGAAGATCACCCTAACTTGAGCCGTCTTCACCCAGCCAGAGCAAAAGTGGACCTCCAGACCGGCAGAAGTCTTCATCCAGGCGGCATCTTCTATCTTCTTCCATCCGGAGCTGAGCGGGTCTTTCTTCAATCCATCCGACACAGAGCACCCTTTTCCATCTACATCCTAACACTGAATGAAGGTTCCTTTAAATGATGTCATCCAAGATGGCATCCCTAGAATTCCAATTGGCTGATAGGATTCTATCAGACAATCGGAATTAAGGTAGGAAAAATCCTATTGACTGATGCAATCAGCCAATAGGATTGAGGTTTCATTCTATTGGCTGATTGGAACAGCCAATAGAATGCAAGCTCAATCCAATTGGCTGATTGGATCAGCCAATAGGATTTTTCCTACCTTAATTCCGATTGGCTGATAGAATCCTATCAGCCAATCAGAATTCAAGGGACGACATCTTGGATGACGTCATTTAAAGGAGCCTTCATTTAGTGTTAGGACGTCGATGGAAGAGAATGCTCCGTGTCGGATGGATTGAAGATGGACCCGCTCCGCTCCGGATGGAAGAAGATATAAGATGCCACCTGGATGAAGACTTCTGCCGGTCTGGATGTTCTCTTCTGCCTGGATCGGATGAAGACCTCTGCCGGTCTGGAGGTCCACTTGTGCCCAGCTGGGTGAAGACGGCTCAAGGTAGGGTGATCTTTATGGGGTTAGTGTTAGTTTTTTTTAAGGGTGGTTTGGGTGGGTTTTAAAGTAGGGTTGGGTGTGTGGGTGGTGGGTTTTAATGTTGGGGGGAGGTTGTATTTCTTTTTTTACAGGTAAAAGAGCTGATTACTTTGGGGCAATGCCCCACAAAAGGCGATATTAAAGGCTATTTGTAATTTAGTATAGGGTAGGGAATTTTATTATTTTGGGGGGGGGGGTTTATTTTATTAGGGGGATTAGATTAGGTGTAATTAGTTTAAAATTCTTGTAATATTTTTTTATTTTCTGTAATTTAGTGGTTTTTTTTGTACTTTAGTTAATTTTATTTAATTGTAATTAGTTTTATTTAATTGTAGTTAATTTATGTAATTATTTTAATGATAGTGTTGTGTTAGTTGTAATTGTAACTTAGGTTAGGTTTTATTTTACAGGTAATTTTGTCTTTATTTTAGCTAGGTAGTTATTAAATAGTTAATAACTATTTAATAACTATTGTACCTAGTTAAAATAAATACAAACTTGCCTGTAAAATAAAAATAAATCCTAAAATAGCTACAATGTAATTATTAATTATATTGTTGCAATCTTAGGTTTTATTTTATAGGTAAGTATTTAGTTTTAAATAGGAATAATTTAGTTAATAATAGTAATATTTATTTAGATTTATTTAAATTATATTTAAGTTAGGGGGTGTTAGGGTTAGGTTTAGGGGTTAATTACTTTATTATAGTTGTGGCTGTGTAGGGGCGGCAGGATAGGGGTTAATATGTATAATGTAGGTGGCGGTGGGCTCTGGGAGCAGCGGTTTAGAGTTGAATAAATGTATTTAGCTGCGGCGGGGTACGGGATCGGCAGGATAGGGGTTAATAACTTTATGTAGGTGGCGGCGATATTGGAGGCGGCAGATTAGGGGTTAATAGGTATAATGTAGATGGAGGCGGGGTCTGGCAGTTTAGGGGTTAATAAATTTATTATAGTTACGGCGGTTTAGGGGTTAATAAGTATAATGTAGGTGGCGGCAGTGTACGGGGGGCAGATTAGGGGTGTTTAGACTCGAGGTACATGTTAGGGTGTTAGGTGTAGACTTTTCCCATAGGAATCAATGGGATATCAGGCAGCAGCGAACATGAGCTGTCGCTGCTGTCAGACTCCCATTGATTCCTATGGCATCCGCCGCCTCCAGGGCAGCGGATTGAAAACCAGGTATGCTGGGCCAGAAAAGTGGCGAGCATACCTGGTAGTTCTTTGATAACTTCTAAAAGTAGTCCGATTGTGCCAAACTTGCATTCAGAACATCTGAAGTGACGTAACCATCGATCTGTGTCAGATCTTGTGTCTACTTTTTCCGGTCTCTAGCCTTTGATAATTAAGGCGAATCAGGCTCACCACAAATACTCTGCAGAATTCCAGCGTATTTGCGGTTGACAGCCTAAGCCTCATCATAAAATTATCGCTAAACACTTACCCAATTAAATATACATATGCAAACCTGTTAGTAATCGAGTAAATACAGTATCTTAATACTTAATAGCCACACTTAATATAAAACAATACATAATTATATACACGTTAGTACCCAACTGGACACATCCAAATTACAATAATATTGATTTCTCCATACAAATACTACCTTACCTTGAACTACTTATAAACGGTATTTAAAACATACACATTCTCGTGACAAACAAGTAAATATTCTATGACACTGTTCATTTTACTCATCAGTGTACTACACACAAATAAATGTTAACATCAATATGCCATGTTTAATACCATTACTAAAATTCTTATATATTTTAGGTTCACATTTCTTTTACCCCAATTGGAGTTAATTTAAGTTTTGAATTAAGCTTAAAACCATCATGCCCCTAATTCCCTGACTTCTTATATATGTAGGCTTTCTGTGCATATGGGATTTGAGTCCCTCCCTATCCTATTATAAACGGTACATCTTTTAGCATTTTTTCCTCCAACCGTTTGGGGAATCTAATGCCTTATAGCATAAATGCTTGCAGATCTAGGTCTATGTTCAAACCCTTTGGAGTAAGGCTTTCTAATTCCTGGATCCACTAGTTTCTTTCTGTCTCAGTGTGATCAACCTCTGATATGGAATTGTTCCAATGGGTACCTATTCCAGGATGCTGATACACAGACTACTAGGGTCCTTATTGTGACAGACTCTAAAGTGATCAGACACACTGTGGGCTCTCAAACCTAGCTCTATATTGTTTATGTGCTCGTAGCATCTCCTTTTTATTTTCCGTTTTGTTCTCCCTACATAGATCCTGCCACACCCACGGGTTAGTCCATAGACCACAAATGTGGAGTGGTACGTGCCTCTACTTTTAATCGGCACCTTCTTGGTAATGTTCCAATTTATGAAGGAATCCCTATTCACAATATGTGCACACATACAACAATTATTGCGACCACATTTGAATGTCCCAGGTTTACCTGTGACCCACTGATCTAGTGAGCCAGACTTGCTTTTTTCTTTTGTTCCTTTTAATTTTGATGGAGCCAGAATATTTTTTAAATTTTGATTTTTTCTAATTACCAAAAATGGTTTATCCTCAATAACAGTTTTTAATATAGGGTCTGCCCTCAAGATACCCCAATGCTTATGTAAAGTTTTTTTTTATGAATCCTGCCCCTTCACTGTATGTGGTGATGAACCTAACCTTATTATCCATGGTATTGTTCATACCAACTGTGGTATCTTGATTTGTTATTAATAGACTGCTTCGTTGACATAATGTATTTTTGTTCCTTGCTTCACTAACTGTCCATCGTATTCTTTTTTTGCAGAATATCCCCTTCTATATTGAAATCTTCTAACTTAGTACAGTTTCGCCTGATTCAGCAAAAACTGCCCAAAAGGAATGTTTTGTTTCCAGTTCCTCACGTGCCCACTTTTGGCATTTAAAAATCCGTTGCTATCAGTCGTTTTTCAATAGTTACGGACCATAACCGAATTAGAAGCATCATCCACGAACAGTTCTAAATCTAAAAATTCAATTTTATCCCTAGAACATTTATCTGTAAAGGACAAATTAAATCCATTACTTCCCTATATCAATGAAAGAAATGCAAATGTTTACTATGATCCTGCCAAAAATGTATACTTTTAATAACAAGCAATTATTTTATTAACCATCCATTATGAGATCTGTGCACATTTATTATGACACTGATTGACATTAAATATTAGTCTGATCACCTTCAAAAAGTGACATAATAATATATAGAGTTTTATGCAAATGCACAAAAAAACACAGAGAATTGGAGTTGCAGAAGTAACAGCAAAAACATATTAATTAATTAGTCCGTATTTATTATATTATGGTGAAAATGTTCCAAGCCAGGGAACCTGTCCATCCCACACTGAGGGGGTGATCGAATGGCATCTTCCACCTGCATTTATCATTTTATAATTAAATTTATAAGCAAATTCTTGTGTAATTTAGCCCCTGTTCTTATACAACCAACAAGTACAGGATGTTTAACCCTACAATCTTTGAGGGAATTTTCCTGTATAAAAGAAGCATTTAAAATAACTTTTTTGTAATGAAAAATGCATGGAAAAAAACAACCAAACAAAAATTAAACAACAAAACAAAAAACTCTATTATCTATCTATCTATCTATCTATCTATCTATCTATCTATCTAACGTTTTCTAAATGATTGGAATACAGAATTTATTGTCCCAATGAAGCATAGAAGTTGTGTTATTGGGCCTCACATGTCCACTATATCTTTACTGTGTCAGCCTTAGACTTGTATTCTGGCATTTGCAGAAAGTTTATGAAAATTAATTTATCTACCTTCCCTAATAATGATAGGCAAATGTCTGAATTGTTATATTGGAATGGCAGATTTATTGCCCCTTCGGTGTTCATTCTGCTCTTCAAACATTTCTTCAGATGACTGTTAGATAACTATTGGCATTTGCATCTGTCATAATCAGTGACTAATAAATCATAATATTCTCATATTCAAAATTAACATTTAAATATCAAAAGATACATTCAGGCGTTCCATTTCAATATTGATTCACATAAACTTACAGATAGGTATATGAAAATCAACATTAAAATTGTAATATTAAAATGTTGGAAAATTATATTAAATATTCAAATGCTTAATTCCATATGTTAAATTCAATAAGGGAAGAGAACATTAACCCCTACTTAGAACTAACTGCTTTATTTCAGACAGACCCCAGCTCCAAAAGCCATTAACAACCGTCATTTTTTTCTTAACGTTTAGGGCTCTGTATATGGGTTGTAGAGAAGGGGATAATTGAATGAGCTTTGGAGACTGGTAAAGTGCAAACACTGTACACTGTGCTTTACACTCTCTATATATTGGATGTTCTGTAAGCTCTTTAGGAGTGAGCATCTTGAAAAGTAACCTTCTTCTTAGGCTTCCCCTGCTGTACATGTAATATGGAAAACTACTTCTTCATAAAGCATGATATCTATTTTAATCCCATAACAAAAGAGATCCCAATAGTCTCACAGTTTGTGGGATCAACCTGATTTATTAACCCTATCCTGTTGTGCCTCACTTGCCTCATTTGTTTCTGAAACATAGGAAAGCCCAAACTTTACCCACAAACTCCCAAACCGCATCCAGGCTGCATAAACCCAACCCCCAAAGAGCCCAGGCTTCTCCCTTGGATTTCTCAGTACTGCCTTTGAAATTCCTAGACTCCCCTAAACAGGACCCACCCTTTATGTCCAATCACATAGTATAATTTTAAAAAGGGAGGTATGCAAAATACATAAATTTTGTTCCTTTTTTACACCCAATAAAAGGCTAGATTACAAGTGGAGCGCTGCTTTAACGCATGCCCACAAATGGACAAATAGAAACGTTTGCAGGAGCACAATAAATAACATTACAAGTTGCTGGTTATTGGTACCGCATGCTCTCGTTAGCAATTAGCGCTTATAAAATTAACCAGAGATCATATCTCTGGTCAATTTTATAAAGGTGTCCTAAATTATTATTATTATCAGTTATTTATAGAGTGCCAACAGGTTGCACAGCGCTAATCCCCCAAAAACACAGTGTAGTGTATTTTATTGAAAATAAAAAATGTAGCATTTTTGGGGTAAAGTTGATGGGAGTGGGGTGTTAGAAAACAAAAAGGCACTGAAAAGTGCCTTTACATTGCGGTCTGTGGGAACTGTGTGTTCTCGGTAAATATTTACTGAATGTATATGTTTAATATACACATAACACATAAATAAATATGTATATAATCATATATATTTATATTTACAATTTGTTGCCGTCGCTGCGCTAGTTCTCATGCCGTCTCACACGACTTGAGATTGAGGCTCCCATTGGAGCCTATGGAAGAGCGCTCTCACGAGCACAATGCGTCAACTTGTAATACCAGTGCACAATAGCGTGTGCTGGTATTACTCAATGGAGCGCTAATATCGCTTTCTCAAAAGCGATATTTAGCAATCCACTTGTAATCTGGACAAAAATATAAGAGAAGTTAAAATAAAAGTGTAAAAATGTTTTTTTAGCAAATAGGACAAAGATGATTGACGCTCTAAAAATGATTTCTAATTTATATAGAAACATATTTGTATACATCTCTAGGAAAACAGAAACACTTTAAATATCATCTAATGTGGAAATGCTTTATAATCTTAGGATATAATTGTGAATATTTTTTGCTGGCATAATGTAGATGTGTTTCTGAAGTATATAATAAATTAAATAATTTCAGTTCAGCTAATTGTTTTTCATTTACAGTAGTGTCATATGTTATGCCTTATGCATAATAATTTAAATTAATTCAATTTAATTATGCATTTAATATACACAGGAATGTTTAATGCATATACGGCTATCTTAATGAGAGAGGTCACCATATCACAGATCATGAAGGGGCGCTCTGGTGGTGCAAATACACCATCCCTATGTAACTCATTATATATTCATTGTTTCCTATGCAAATTATCTTAATGAGAATTAGTAACATAATACAGCCAATTCACCGTTCTATATGGTGTAAAATGGGTCTGACTATCAATTTTCCATTACATCTGTTTTCTAATTACTGTGGAGCTCTCTGAATTCTAATGCAGATTATATGCTTAGGTATGATTTGTAGTTCAAAACCTGACTTTCCCTTCCAAACAAATATCTTATCAATTAGAAGTTATAATGACTTATTTTTTTGACAGCCATATTTAAATGTTAAATTGGTATTAAATGGACAGTGTATTGTAAAATTGTTTTCCCTTAATGTGTTTTAAATGACTTGTTTTACCAGCTGTAGAACATAACATGTATGAGAAATTGTTTCTTTGGGGGAAAGTTTTGTATATGAAATAGCTGGTTTTGTTCTTTGAAAGGACAACCCATTAAAATGGGTTGAGCTTGCAGAAACATCAGATCTCCTTATTTGATCATTCTCTGTACACATACATAATTCTTTACATTATATCTGCCTGTATACCAAAGCCCAATACTTAGGGCTTGATACTTTAAAGCTCTCTGATCCTGCGAGATTCTATAAGATGCCTCATCAGTATTATGAGGCTCCTCAAGTTTTGTTTTAAAGACAATTTTACCCTGTATCTAATTAACAGGAGATCACTAATATGCTTTATTTAAAGTAGAGGCATTTACTTTACAATATAGCACTCAGTAAAATAGGCTGATGGTTTCTCTCCATGCAAGAGATTTTTCGAGAATCGGGCCCTTAGAGGGAACATTTAAAAATAAACATTGTATTACTTATCCATCCTAACCCTCACTGGGAGTGTAAAGTATTCTATCTGTATTTACAGAGCTTTTCTGTAGCCTATATTTATGTATAGAAACTTTTAGTATAGCTAGGGATAAGACAAAATCAGCTGTTTTAAATGCAAAAATAAAGGTAAATGAGCTGTCTGTAAACAATATAATACACTCCAACAGGTAAAATGGATCATTGAGAACAAACTAAAGGAGATAAATATTTATTGTACACTGTATTGAAATGAGAACTAATGAGAACATAGGCCTAGATTTGGAGTTTTGTCGGTAACGACCCGCGTAGCTAACGCCGGCTTTTTTCTGGCCGCACCATAAAAATAACTCTGGTATTGAGAGTCCACATAAAGGCTACGTTAGGCTCCAAAAAAGGAGCGTAGAGCATTTTTAACGCAGCTTCAACTCTCGATACCAGAGTTGCTTACGCAAGCGGCCAGCCTCAAAAACGTGCTCGTGCACGATTCTCCCATAGGAAACAATGGGGCTGTTTGAGCTGAAAAAAAACCTAACACCTGCAAAAAAGTTGCGTTCAGCTCCTAACGCAGCCACATTGTTTGCTATGGGGAAACACTTCCTACGTCTGCACCTAACACTCTAACATGTACCCCGAGTCTAAACACCCCTAACCTTACACTTATTAACCCCTAATCTGCCGCCCCCGCTATCGCTGAGCCCTGCATATTATTATTAACCCCTAATCTGCCGCTCTGTAAACCGCCGCTACTTACATTATCCCTATGTACCCCTAATCTGCTGCCCCTAACACCGCCGACCCCTATATTATATTTATTAACCCCTAATCTGCCCCCCACAACGTCGCCTCCACCTGCCTACACTTATTAACCCCTAATCTGCCGAGCGGACCTGAGCGCTACTATAATAAAGTTATTAACCCCTAATCCGCCTCACTAACCCTATAATAAATAGTATTAACCCCTAATCTGCCCTCCCTAACATCGCCAACACCTAACTTCAATTATTAACCCCTAATCTGCCGACCGGAGCTCACCGCTATTCTAATAAATGTATTAACCCCTAAAGCTAAGTCTAACCCTAACACTAACACCCCCCTAAGTTAAATATAATTTACATCTAACGAAATTAATTAACTCTTATTAAAAAAATTATTCCTATTTAAAGCTAAATACTTACCTGTAAAATAAATCCTAATATAGCTACAATATAAATTATAATTACATTGTAGCTATTTTAGGATTAATATTTATTTTACAGGCAACTTTGTAATTATTTTAACCAGGTACAATAGCTATTAGATAGTTAAGAACTATTTAATAGTTACCTAGTTAAAATAATTACAAAATTACCTGTCAAATAAATCCTAACCTAAGTTACAATTAAACCTAACACTACACTATCATTAAATTAATTAAATAAAATACCTACAATTACCTACAATTAAACCTAACACTACACTATCAATACATTCATTAAATACAATACCTACAAATAACTACAATTAAATAAACTAACTAAAGTACAAAAAATAAAAAAGAACTAAGTTACAAAAAATAAAACAATATCTACAAACATAAGAAAAATATTACAACAATTTTAAACTAATTACACCTACTCTAAGCCCCCTAATAAAACAACAAAGCCCCCCAAAATAAAAAATGCCCTACCCTATTCTAAATTACTAAAGTTAAAAGCTCTTTTACCTTACCAGCCCTGAACAGGGCCCTTTGCGGGGCATGCCCCAAGAAGTTCAGCTCTTTTGCCTGTAAAAAAAACATACAATACCCCCCCCAACATTACAACCCACCACCCACATACCCCTAATCTAACCCAAACCCCCCTTAAATAAACCTAACACTAAGTCCCTGAAGATCTTCCTACCTTGTCTTCACCATACCAGGTTCACCGATCGGTCCTGAAGAGCTCCTCCGATGTCCTGATCCAAGCCCAAGCGGGGGGCTGAAGATGTCCATGATCCGGTAGAAGTCTTCATCCAAGCGGGGCAGAAGAGGTCTTCCATCCGATTGAAGTCTTTATCCAGGCGGCATCTTCTATCGACATCCATCTGGAACGGAGCGGCAGCATCCTGAAGACCTCCGACGCGGAACATCCATCCTGGCCGACGACTGAACGACGAATGACGGTTCCTTTAAATGATGTCATCCAAGATGGCATCCCTCGAATTCCGATTGGCTGATAGGATTCTATCAGCCAATCGGAATTAAGGTAGGAATATTCTGATTGGCTGATGGAATCAGCCAATCAGAATCAAGTTCAATCCGATTGGCTGATCCAATCAGCCAATCAGATTGAGCTCGCATTCTATTGGCTGTTCCGATCAGCCAATAGAATGCGAGCTAAATCTAATTGGCTGATTCCAATTAGATTTATATTATATTTAACTTAGGGGGGTGTTAGTGTTAGACTTAGCTTTAGGGGTTAATACATTTATTAGAATAGCGGTGAGCTCCGGTCGGCAGATTAGGGGTTAATAATTGAAGTTAGGTGTTGGCGATGTTAGGGAGGGCAGATTAGGGGTTAATACTATTTATTATAGGGTTAGTGAGGTGGATTAGGGGTTAATAACTTTATTATAGTAGCGCTCAGGTCCGCTCGGCAGATTAGGGGTTAATAAGTGTAGGCAGGTGGAGGCGACGTTGAGGGGGGCAGATTAGGGGTTAATAAATATAATATAGGGGTCGGCGGTGTTAGGGGCAGCAGATTAGGGGTACATAAGGATAACGTAGGTGGCGGTCGGCAGATTAGGGGTTAAAAAAAATTAATCGAGTGGCGGCGATGTGGGGGGACCTCGGTTTAGGGGTACATAGGTAGTTTATGGGTGTTAGTGTACTTTAGAGCACAGTAGTTAAGAGCTTTATAAACCGGCGTTAGCCCAGAAAGCTCTTAACTACTGACTTTTTTCCTGCGGCTGGAGTTTTGTCGTTAGATGTCTAACGCTCACTTCAGACACGACTCTAAATACCGGAGTTAGAAAGATCCCATTGAAAAGATAGGATACGCAATTTACGTAAGGGGATCTGCGGTATGGAAAAGTCGCGGCTGAAAAGTGAGCGTGAGACCCTATTTTGAGTGACTCCAAATACCGGAGGTAGCCAAAAACCAGCGTTAGGAGCCTCTAACGCTGGTTTTCACGGCTAACGCCAAACTCCAAATCTAGGCCTAATTTTCTAAAGTCATTTAAGTGTATCAATCATACATTAGACACTTTGTGAATACGAATAGGCATTGTTATTTATTATATTCTCTGTACATACAGTATATATATATATATACTTTTAAACTGTTGATATTTTTGGATTGATGTATACCAATTAACAATGTATCCAGGAACGCCCATTAGGGGTGTGTCCTAGTTTGCTATTGGTTCTAGTTTTGTTTAAATGGATTGTCATTTAGAAGGTTCATTATGCCTGATGAAACAGGTGTATTAAAACAGAAGGGTGAAAAAGTTACAAATTTCCTATATATCCCCAAGTCATTCAAAATTATCATACATAGTCAAGAATTGTAGTTTCTGGCTATGTATTATAGGGAATCAATC
This sequence comes from Bombina bombina, assembly GCF_027579735.1. Lineage (NCBI taxonomy): Eukaryota > Metazoa > Chordata > Amphibia > Anura > Bombinatoridae > Bombina > Bombina bombina. The sequence continues at coordinate 46,028,662 of NC_069500.1, forward strand.
CCGTATACTATAAGGGTAAGGGGGGTGCTCGCTATCCTTAGATATATGTCAAAAAAGAAGAAGAGGAAAAATGGATAGTTCAGAACACTCAGTAGTACTATAAGATTCAAGCAAATAAGTATAAACCAACAGTGAGGTTTGGTTGGAATCGGTTAATAAATAAAATTTAACATTTAATAAGAAGTTAATAAAATATTCAAGGGACACTTGCTAGTGTGTGTATATAAAAACAAGTAAAATTGTTATGAAACAAGAGAAAGCATAAATGCCCAGGTAGCAACCATACAATGTGTTGTAGATAATATTGTGGGTATATCTGTCAGGGAAGCACCCAAAAATGCTCACGGATTGCACAGAATTACTAATCTAAAAAGAGGATTGACCTCAAAACAAATTATCTATCACTAGTGCAATGCTGGAGCGGTGCAAGCCCTGTCAGGGTCCCAGCTGTAATACAATTAGATATATTGCAATAAGGGAGTCTGATAAAAACTCTATGTATCACCTAATAAATTGCTAATATCAGTATACCCATAGGGTTAATATTCACTCATAGGGCAAATAAGAGTTATCAGGACAAGCCCCTATATAGCAAAAGGGGAATCCAATATGAATTCTATTAATTAACTAATAAAGTACTAACACTAATATCATCATAGTGTTTACAAACACACATAGGGCAAAGAGGAGCTTTCAAAACACGCGCCTAAAGAAACAACCTATGCTGGGTTGAGAAACGCGTTGCATTATTTTAATATTTCTTGTTATGGTTTTAACATTCAAATATTTGTTTTAAATAAACTAAACTTGTTTTATGCAAGCTTTGGTTCATTACCTTCTACAGCAGTTTTATATACTGCTACTGACCATCCATCAGCTATCATTGTGACAGGAATCCCCTGCACAGTCCACTCTGCACCTGGAAAGGTTTAGCTGGTACACCTGAAGATACCAGCCAGCAACTACTAGTACATAAGTGTACTAGGGCCTATTGTGAGTACCCATTTGGCTCTTTTTTATTTTTATATATATAGCTATACTGATGCACACATGAGGCGCCCCTCTTGTTCCTTATTTTCCTCATTGAAAAATTACCTAGAGTAGGGCTTAAGTGTGAGCAGCATCTACAAACTCCAAAACAACTCAGCACTGTAAAAACTAGCTCAGCATAAAAACATAGTAACTGGCTACACATGACATATGTAAGCTCTCTAGTAAGCCCTGGGACAATCCTCCAGTTTGGTTACTTAAAATTCCTCTATAATAGGATGGGGCTTCTATGGACATTTTCTGATAAAATATATTGCTTTTTACATAGAGTTCAAGTAATAATTTTTTAGGCAGCTTAGTACTAGACATGTGCGTTTTGTTTCGGACACATTCCGAATTTGAACAAATTTTGGCCGATTTGGCGATTCGGATGCACCCGAATTTCCGAATCGGCACATCCAAAAAAATTCTGAAAAATTCCGAAAATGAATAAATATGTTTCTGAATTTTCAGATCCATTATTCATATTCGGAATTTTTAATTCTTCCTTCCTAAACCGCAGTTCCTCGACACTAACTCTAAGTCTATAATAAAGGTATTAACCCCTAAACCACCGTTCCCCAACAACTCCAACACTAACTAAACCCATTAACCCCTAAACCGCCATCCTGAAACATCAACGACATGAACTAAACCTATTAACCCCTAAACTGCAACCCCCCTACATCGCAGACACAAACTAAATCTATTAAACCCTAGACCGCACCCCCGTCACATCACCGACACAAACTAAACCTAATAACCCCTAAACCATCCCCCCACATCGCCAACACTAACTAAACCTATTAACCCCGAAACCACCATTCTGAAACATCGCAGACACGAACTAAACTTATTAACCACTAAACCGCACCGCCCCACATCGCTGACACAAACTAAACCTATGAACCCCTAAACCATACCCCCCACACATCGCCAACACTAACTTAACCTATTAACCTCTAAACTGATTATACATTGTAAGTTCCCACGGGAACAGGGCCCTCAATCCCTCCTGTATGTGTTTGTACATTTGTCCTGTCTCTTACAAGTCTTGTATTGTTTTATTTAAATGAATTGTATCCATGGACAGCGCTGCGGAATATGTTGGTGCTTCATAAATAAAGTATAATAATAATAACTGCCGATTACGAAACATCGCCGACACAAACTAAACCTTTACCCCTAAACCACAACCCCCCCACATAGCCACCACTAAATAAAGCTATTAACCCCTAAACCGAACCCCCCAAATCGCCAACACTAACTAAACCTATTAACCCCTAAACCACCATTCCAAAACATTGCTAACACTAACTAAAGCTATTAACCCCTAAACCGCCGTTCACAAACATTGCAAATACTAACTAAACCTATTAACCCCTAAACCGCCGGCCCCCACAACAACCTGAATTAGACTATATTAACCCCTAAACCTAACATCCCCTAACTTTAAACCTAACCCTAAACCTAAACCTAACACCCCTTAACTTTAACATAATTAAAATATAACTAAATTAAAGTTACAATAATTAACTAATAATACCTATTTAAATTTAAATACAAAATAACTTACCTGTGACATAAAACCTAAGCTAGCTACAATATAACTAATAGTTATATTGTAGCTAGCTTAGGTTTATTTATTTTTTATTTTTACAGGTAAGTTATTTATTTTAACTAGGTAGACTAGTTAGTGAAAAATAGTTATTAACTATTTACTAACTACCTAGTTAAATTAAATAAAACTTACCTGTGAAATAAAAATAAAACCTAAGCTGCCTGATACTAAAACCTGCTTTTACAAAATAAAAAACCTACCATTACAAGAAATAAAAAACACTAAAATTACAAAAAAAATTTAAAAAAACTACCATTACAAAAAATAACAAACAAGCTAGTTTAGACACACCTTCTGTTGAACCTATCAGCAAGTTAGAATTTGATTAGGTAGTTATGAGTAAAATTCGTCACTTACAAACGAATAATGGTATGCTTCTAAGTGGGTAAGTGAAAACATTAAACCACACATCAGGATTGGGAGACCAAAAACTATGTGGTGCAGTGAATATGCTCGACTTAGCTGATAATCAGCCAATTCTGACTGGTTGCTGAATGCACACCCTCTATGTAACCAATCAAACAACACATTTGGACTCCATTGCGTAGGTGTATGTCAACAGAAGGCCACCCACAAATCTATTCCTCTCAATCGTGTGCCTATCAGGATGTGTATGTCATATTTGATATAATAGTAAATCCATATCATTTTAATAGGGGAGCTACAACTTGACTCCAATGCCTATAACCCCTTCAACATTGATCGCCGTAATTGATGAAACTTGTAACGATCAAATATAGAATTGATACAGTATAGCTAGAACTCCAAAACATATTATTATAACTTGGAATTGCTAAATAAGGAACCCTTTTTCAACAAAAACTCTCCAAAGATTATGGAAATATGCAGCGATCAGATAGTCTACCAGTGTAATACTGGTTCTAACTTATATTCCCCAGCAGACCAATCAAGAACAGGGCATCCAATGTTATGCCAGTATAGTACAAATGCTGATTTTAATACTAAGAACAAATTCCTTCTAATTAGCCAATTTTTTTAGAAACAATTTTTTACCGATTTGTTAATCCTATTAGTGACCTATATAAGTTATGTGCACAGTTAGCCAAGATGGAGCATGAACCATATGGTATTATAAGTGTGATACTAGTTGGAATAGTTAATAATAATAATGATGATGATAAAAAAATATACATATACAAAACAGTGTCTGTACTGTAAAATAAACAATGTGCCTAAGGAAAAATATGTGGTGTGTCACATAAAGGGCGGCATAATAAATGGCCACCTCAGTGAAATATGTTAATGTGTACTTCTATTACAAAGAGGAATTGTAAGTGAGAACCTTTAGTATCACCACTATGTCACTAGTGAGAAAGTAACCGAACAGAACTATTGTGATCATACTTGATGTGATAACTCCATATTCTATCAACAATAAAATGAAATATGGGTTAAATAAGTATGTAAGCTCTTAAATATGGAAGTGTCAATATTTTCAGATGTAAAGATGGTAGATGCTATGTAGATATAAACTTAATATAGAGATAAATATAAGATCAAGTTAAGTGTAATCAGTTTATAAATATGCTCTACCCCAGGTTATAATTAATTATAGGGAATAGATATATGAATTTCAAAAAGCTGCTAGATCTATAACTTCATTAAGTCCCAGGGGAAAAGGGACTAGAATTTATAGATACAGTATGTCTCTCTCTGACGGAGACGACTATGGCCCCTAGTTATCAAGCCGTCAACCTCAAATACGCTGGAATTCCGCAGCGTATTTGTGTTGAGGCTGATTCGCCTTAGTTATCAAGCCCTAGATACCGGCAAAAGTAGAATATAGTGACGTAAGCTTCGATCCGCCGGACTCAGTCCGACACAGATCGATTCTTATGTCACTACAGATGTTCCGCACACAAGTGCGGCACTATCTGACTACTTTTGCTAGTTATCAAAAAACTAGCAGGTACGCTCGGAGGCGGCGGATCCCATAGGAATCAATGGGAGTCTGACCATAGCGAAAGTTCATGTTCGCTGCTGCCCGACATCCCATTGATTCCTATGGGAGCTGTCTACACCTAACACCCTAACATGTATCCCGAGTCTAAACACCCCTAATCTGCCCCCCCTACACCGTCGCAACTAAATAAAGTTATTACCCCCTAAACCGCCGCACCCGGAGCCCACCGCCACTCTAATAAACTGATTAACCCCTAAACCGAAAGCTCCCGGAGCCCACCGCCACTATAATAAATATGTTAACCCCTAAACCGCCGCTCCCGGAGCCCACCACCACTATAATAAATATGTTAACCCCTAAACCGCCGCTCCCGGACCCCGCCGCCACCTACATTATACCTATTAACCCCTATCCTGCCCCCCCTATACCGTCGCCACCTATAATAAAGTTATTAACCCCTATCCTGCCCCCCCTATACCGCCGCCCTCTATAATAAAGTTATTAACCCCTATCCTGCGGATCCCGGACCTCGCTGCAACTAAATAAATAGTTTAACCCCTAAACCGCCGCTCCCGGACCCCGCCGCAACCTATAGTAAACTTATTAACCTCTAATCTGCCCCCCCCTACACCGTCGACACCTATAATAAATTTACTAACCCCTATCCTGCCCCCCTACACCGCCACCACTGTAATAAAATTATTAACCCCTAAACCTAAGTCTAACACTAACCCTAACACCCCCCTAACTTAAATATTAATTGAATAAATCTAAATAATATTTCTCTTATTAACAAAATTAATCCTATTTAAAACTAAATACTTACCTTTAAAATAAACCCTAATATAGCTACAATATAAATAATAATTATATTGTAGCTATTTTAGGATTTATTTTTATTTTACAGGCATCTTTCAATTTATTTTAACTAGGTACAATAGCTGTTAAATAGTTATTAACTATTTAATAGCTACCTAGCTAAAATAAAGAGAAATTTACCTGTAAAATAAAAACTAACCTAAGTTACAATTACACCTAACACTACACTATACTTTAATAAATTATTCCTATTTAAAACTAAATACTTACCTGTAAAATAAACCCTAAGATAGCTACAATGTAATTAATAATTACATTGTAGCTATTTTAGGATTTATATTTATTTTACAGGTAACTTTGTATTTATTTTAGCTAGTTAGAATAGTTATTAATAGTTATTAACTATTTAATAACTACCTAGCTAAAGGAAATACAAAATTACCTGTAAAATAAATCCTAACCTAAGTTACAATTAAACCTAACACTACACTATCATTAAATTCATTAAATAAATTACCTACAAATAACTACAATTAAATTAAATTAAATAAACTAACTAAAGTACAAAAAATAAAAAAGCTAAGTTACAAAAAATAAAAAAAATAAGTTACAAACATTTAAAAAATATTACAACAATTTTAAGCTACTTACACCTAATCTAAGCCCCCTAATAAAATAACAAAGCCCCGCAAAATAAAAAATGCCCTACCCTATTCTAAATTAAAAAGCTACCAGCTCTATTACCTTACCAGCCCTTAAAAGGGCCTTTTGCAGGGCATGCCCCAAAGAAAACAGCTCTTTTGCCTGTAAAATAAAAATACAACCCCCCCAACATTAAAACCCACCACCCACATATCCCTAATCTAACCCAAACCCCCCTTAAATAAACCTAACACTACCCCCCTGAAGATCACCCTACCTTGAGTTGTCTTCAGCCAGCCGACCACCAATGGAACCGAAGAGGAGATCCGGAGCGGCAGAAGTCATCATCCAAGGGACGCTGAAGAAGTCTTCCATCCGATGAAGTCATCATCCAGGTGGCGCTGAAGAGGTCTTCCATCCGATAGAAGTCTTCATCCAGGTGGTGTCTTGAATCTTCATCCATCCGGTGCGGAGCAGAGCCATCTTCAGACGAGCCAACGCGGAGCCATCCTCTTCTTCCCGACGACTAACGACGAATGAAGGTTCCTTTAAGGGACGTCATCCAAGATGGCGTCGCTTCAATCCCGATTGGCTGATAGGATTCTATCAGCCAATCGGAATTAAGGTAGGAAAATATGATTGGCTGATTGAATCAGCCAATCAGATTGAAATTCAATCTGATTGGCTGATCCAATCAGCCAATCAGATTGAGCTTGCATTCTATTGGCTGTTCCGATCAGCCAATAGAATGCAAGCTCAATCTGATTGGCTGATTGGACTTAGCTTTAGGGGTTAATAATTTTATTACAGTGGCGGCGGTGTAGGGGGGGGGCAGGATAGGGGTTAATAAATTTATTATAGGTGGCGACGGTTTGGGGGGGCAGATTAGGGGTTAATAAGTTTAATATAGGTTGCGGCGGGGTCCGGGAGCGGAGGTGTAGGGGTTAAACTATTTATTTAGTTGCGGCGAAGTCCGGGATCCGCAGAATAGGGGTTAATAACTTTATTATAGAGGTATAATGTAGGTGGCGGTGTCCGGGAACGACGGTTTAGGGGTTAATACATTTATAAGAGTTGTGGCGGGGTCTAGGAGCGGCGGTTTAGGGGTTAATAACTGTATTGAGTTGCGGGGGGCTCCGGGGGCGCCGGTATAGGGGGTAGACCAGTGTAGTTAGTGTGGGTGCTTAGTGACAGGGGTATCAATAAAGCTGTCAAAAAGCCGAAGAGCAGCGAGATCGGATGAGTGATAACTCTCACAGTCCGCTGCTCATCGCCCCGTACTTGGTGCGTGGCTTTTTGACAGCTTTTTTGATAACTTAGGTGAAATTTTGAAGGTCCCCGGTGGCGATGGTAGGCGAGCTTAGGCCGGCGTATTAAACCGGCAAAGGCAGGTAAAGTAGACGGCTTGATAACTACCCCCCTATATCTGTTTCCTCTAAATGTGCATTATATGCTCTCAATAGGTGTAATAATAAAAGTATTGCGCTTTCTATGTTGATGGACACTGTGTCTGGATACATTATGTTTTAATGAGCCTTTCTTCAAGTTCCTGTTATGTTCACTCTACCTAGTTCTTATCTGTCTACAAGTGCGTCCAAAATATTGCAGTCCACATTTACATGTCAGGACGTATATCACATACTCCGTACCACAATTAATATGGGTTTTGATCAAAACGTTTGTGAAAATGAGCTGGCTTAGTAGATTATTAAGAAGAGCCATACACTCTAAATGTTGGATAAACTGTCAGAAGAAAAGATGATTGCTAAATTTCTGAGAATGATCCTAACAAACTACTGATCTAACACCACAGTTGTATTTGTTGGAGGTGTGTACTATTGTTACCAACACTAATGAGTTGTGTTATATATGAATTATATATGGATCAACTATCTATTAGATGTGTTTTCTATGAATTATATATAGATCAACTATATATATATATTTGCATCAGCAGACCATTTGCACTATATACGAATTGTCTTCTGAAATTGTAGAAATTTATAAAAACTTTCGTTATATGTACTGTGCAACTACCAGATACTAAACTTTGTGTTGAAATGAGAACTAATTTTCTAAAGTAATTTAAGTGTATCAATCATACATTAGACACTTTGTGAATAGTGATGTCGCAAATAGTTCACTGGCGAATAGTTCCCGGCGAACATAGCATGTTCGCGTTCATCGCGGTGGGCGAACATGTGATGTTTGATTCGCCCCCTATTCGTCATCATTGAGTAAACTTTGACCCTGTACCTCACAGTCAGCAGGCACATTCCAGCCAATCAGCAGCAGACCCTCCCTCCCAGACCCTCCCACCTCCTGGACAGCATCCATTTTAGATTCATTCGGAAGCTGCATTCTTAGTGAGAGGAGGGACAGTGTAGCTGCTGCTGATTTAATAGGGAAATCGATAGCTAGGCTAGTGTATTCAGTGTCCACTACAGTCCTGAAGGACTCATCTGATCTCTGCTGTAAGGACAGCACCCCAAAAAGCCTTTTTTAGGGCTAGAACATCAGTCTGCTATTTTTTTTTTTCCTGTGTAATCTAATTGCAGTTGCCTGCCTGCCAGCATGTGTGTCAGGCTCACAGTGTATACTGTGCCCACTTGCCCAGTGCCACCACTCATATCTGGTGTAACAGTAGTGTACATTTAAAAAAACAACACTTTTTTGACTGTGAAATAATAGCAGACAGCTGCCAGTACCCAAGATGGCTGGGGGCTAAGGGGGGATGCTACACCACAGCATATGTAAATATGCTAAAAAAAATATATATTTTTTTAAAAACCTTTTATTTTAGTACTGGCAGACTTTCTGCCAGTACATAAAATGGCAGGGACAATTGTGGGGTGGGGGAGGGAAGGGAGCTGTTTGGGAGGGATCAGGGGGTCTGATGTGTCAGGTGGGAGGCTGATCTCTACACTAAAGCTAAAAGTAACCCTGCAAGCTCCCTACAAACTACCTAATTAACCCCTTCACTGCTAACCATAATACAAGTGTGATGCGCAGCAGCATTTAGCGGCCTTCTAATTACGAGAAAGCAAAGCCAAAATCATATATGTATGCTATTTCTGAACAAAGTGGATCCCAGAGAAGCATTTACAACCATTTGTGCCATAATTGCGAAAAAATTTAAGTTTTTTTACAATTTGATCGCATTTGGCGGTGAAATGGTGGCATTACATATACTAAAATGGGCCTAGATCCATACTTTGGGTTGTCTACTACACTACACTTAAGCTAAAATTAACTCTACAAGCTCCCTACATGCTCCCTAATTAACACCTTCACTGCTGGGCATAAAACACATGTGGTGCGCAGTGGCATTTAGCAGCCTTCTAATTACCAAAAAGCAAAGCCAAAGCCATATAAGTCTGCTATTTCTGAACAAAGGGGATCCCAGAGAAGCATTTACAACCATTTCTTTCATGTAATTAGCAAGAGTCCATGAGCTAGTGACGTATGGGATATACATTCCTACCAGGAGGGGCAAAGTTTCCCAAACCTTAAAATGCCTATAAATACACCCCTCACCACACCCACAATTCAGTTTTACAAACTTTGCCTCCGATGGAGGTGGTGAAGTAAGTTTGTGCTAGATTCTACGTTGATATGCGCTCCGCAGCAAGTTGGAGCCCGGTTTTCCTCTCAGCGTGCAGTGAATGTCAGAGGGATGTGAGGAGAGTATTGCCTATTTGAATGCAGTGATCTCCTTCTACGGGGTCTATTTCATAGGATCTCTGTTATCGGTCGTAGAGATTCATCTCTTACCTCCCTTTTCAGATCGACGATATACTCTTATATATACCATTACCTCTGCTGATTCTCGTTTCAGTACTGGTTTGGCTTTCTACAAACATGTAGATGAGTGTCCTGGGGTAAGTAAATCTTATTTTCTGTGACACTCTAAGCTATGGTTGGGCACTTTGTTTATAAAGTTCTAAATATATGTATTCAAACATTTATTTGCCTTGACTCAGAATGTTCAACTTTCCTTATTTTCAGACAGTCAGTTTCATATTTGGGATAATGCATTTGAATTAATCATTTTTTTCTTACCTTCAAAAATTTGACTCTTTTTTCCTGTGGGCTGTTAGGCTCGCGGGGGCTGAAAATGCTTCATTTTATTGCGTCATTCTTGGCGCGGACTTTTTTGGCGCAAAAATTATTTTCCGTTTCCGGCGTCATACGTGTCGCCGGAAGTTGCGTCATTTTTTGACGTTATTTTGCTCCAAAAATGTCGGCGTTCCGGATGTGGCGTCATTTTTGGCGCCAAAAGCATTTAGGCGCCAAATAATGTGGGCGTCTTATTTGGCGCTAAAAAATAAGGGCGTCGCTTTTGTCTCTTTTTTCCCATTCCTGAAACTGTCATTTAAGGAATTTGATCAATTTTGCTTTATATGTTGTTTTTTCTCTTACATATTGCAAGATGTCTCACGTTGCATATGAGTCAGAAGATACTACAGGAAAATCGCTGTCTACTGCTGGAGCTACCAAGCTAAGTGTATCTGCTATAATTTTTGGTGTCTGTTTCTCCAGCTGTTGTTTGTATTGCATGTCATGACAAACTTATTAATGCAGATAAAATTTCCATTAGTACTGTTGCATTACCTGTTGCTGTTCCGTCAACATCTAATTTTCAGAGTGTTCCTGATAAACATAAGAGATTTTTTTTTTTAAATCCATTAAGAAGGCTATGTCTGTTATTTCTCCTTCTAGTTTACATAAAAGTCTTTTAAAACTTCTCTTTTTTCAGATGAATTTTTAAATGAACATCATCATTCTGATACTGATAATGGTTCTTCTGGTTCAGAGGTTTCTGTCTCAGAGGTTGATGCTGATAAATCTTTGTATTTGTTCAAGATGGAATTTATTCGTTCTTTATTTTAAAGAAGTATTAATTGCATTAGAAATAGAGGATTCTGGTCCTCTTGATTCTAAATCTAAACGTTTAAATAAGGTTTTTAAATCTCCTGTAGTTATTCCAGAAGTGTTTAATCTCCCTGATGCTATTTCTGAAGTAATTTCCAGGGAATGGAATAATTTGGGTAATTCTTTTACTCCTTCTAAACGTTTAAGCAATTATATCCTGTGCCATCTGACAGATTAGAGTTTTTTTGGGACAAAATCCCTAAGGTTATGGGGCTGTCTCTACTCCTGCTAAATGTGCTACTATTCCTACGGCAGATAGTAATTCATTTAAGGATCCTTTAGATAGGAAAATTGAATCCTTTCTAAGAAAAGCTTACTTATGTTCAGGTAATCTTCTTAGACTTGCTATATTTTTAGCGGATGTTGCTGCAGCTTCAACTTTTTGGTTAGAAGCTTTAGCGCAACAAGTAACAGATCATAATTTTATAGCATTATTATTCTATAACATGCTAATAATTTTATTGGTGATACCATCTTTTGATATCATTAGAGTTGATGTCAGGTATATGTCTCTAGCTATTTTAGCTAGAAAAGCTTTATGGATTAAACTTGGAATACTGATATGTCTTCTAAGTCAACTTTGCTTTCCCTTTCTTTCCAGGGTAATAAATTATTATTTAGGTCTAATGATCATTTCGTTCCTTTCCTCACAATAAGGAACAAAAGCCTGATCCTTCATTCTCAGGAGCGGTATCAGTTTGGAAACTATTTCCAGTTTGGAATATATCCAAGCCTTTTAGAAAACCTATAGCCAGCTCCTAAGTACCCATGAAGGTGCGGACCTTATTCCAGCTCAGCTGGTATGAGGCAGATTACGTTTTCTTCAAAGAAATTTTGATCAATTCCGTTCTCAATTTCTGGTTTCAGAACATTGTTTCAGAAAGGTACAGAATTGGCTTCAGTTAAGGCCTCCTGCTAAGAGATTTTTTTCTTTCCCGTGTCCCAGTTAACACAGCAAAGGCTCAGCATTTCTGAAATGTGTTTCAGATCTAGAGTTGGCTGGAGTAATTATGCCAGTTCCAGTTCTGGAACAGGGGCTGGGGTTTTATTTTATCTCTTCATTGTACCAAAGAAGGTCAATTCCTTCAGACCAGTTTCGGATCTATCAATATTGAATCGTTATGTAAGGATACCAACATTCAAGATGGTTACTGTAGGACTGTCCTGCCTTTTGTTTAGCAAGGGCATTATATGTCTACAATAGATTTACAGGATGTGTATCTACATATTCCGATTCATCCAGATCACTTTTTGTGTCTGAGATTCTCTTTTTAGACAAGCATTACCAGTTTTGTGGCTTGGCCTAGCCTCAGTTCCAAGAATTTTTTTCAAAGGTTCTCGGTGCCCTTCTTTCTGTAATCAGAGAACAGGGTTTTTTGGTATTTCCTTATTGGACAATATCTGGGTACTTGCTCAGTCTTCTCATTTTCGAAGAATCTCATACGAATCGACTTGTGTTGTTTCTTCAAGTTCATGGTTGGAGGATCAATTTACCAATCAGTTCATTGATTCCTCAGACAAGTGTAACCTTTTTAGGTTTCTAGAATAGATTCAGTGTCTATGACTCTGTCCTTGTCAGACAAGGGAAGTTTAACATTGATATCAGCTTGTCAAAACCTTCAGTCACAATCATTCCCTTTGGTAGCCTTATGCATGGAAATTTTAGGTCTTAGGACTGCCGCATCAGATGCGATCTCCTTTGCTCGTTTTCACATGCGACCTCTTCAGCTCTGTATGCTGAACCAATGGTGCAGGGATTACTCAAAGATATCTCAATTAATATCTTTAAACCGATTATACGACACTCTCTGACATGGTGGGCAGATCACCATCGTTCAGTTCAGGGGGCTTCTTTGTTCTTCTGACCTGGACTATAATCTCAACAGATGCAAGTCTTACAGGTTGGGGAGCTGTGTGGGGGTATCTGACGGCACAAGGGGTTTGGGAATCTCAGGAGGTGAGATTTCCGATCAATATTTTGGAACTCCGTGCAATTTCAGAGCTCTTCAGTCTTGGCCTCTTCTGAAGAGAGAGTTGTTCATTTGTTTTCAGATAGACAATGTCACAACTGTGGCATATATCAATCATCAAGGAGGGACTCACAGTCCTCTGGCTATGAAAGAAGTATCTTGAATTTTGGTTTGGGCGGAATCCAGCTCCTGTCTAATCTCTGCGGTTCATATCCCAGGTATGGACAATTGGAAAGCGGATTATCTCAGTCGCCAAACGTTGCACCTGGGCGAATGGTCTTCACCCAGAGGTATTTCCTCAGATTGTTCAAATGTGGGAACTCTCAGAAATAGATCTGATGGCTTCTCATCTAAACAAGAAACTTCCCTGGTATCTGTCCGGATCCAGGGATCCTCGGGCGGAGGCAGTGGATGCATTATCTCTTCCTTACAAGTGTCATCCTGCCTATATCTTTCCGCCTCTAGTTCTTCTTCCAAGGGTATTCTTAATATTCTAAAGGAATGCTCGTTTGTCCTGCTGGTAGCTCCAGCATGGTCTCACAGGTTTTGGTATGCGGATCTTGTCCGGATGGCCTCTTGCCAGCTGTGGACTCTTCCGTTAAGATCAGTCTTTCTGTCTCAAGGTTCTTTTTTCCATCAGGATCTCAAAACCTTAGTTTTAAGGTGTGGAGTTTGAACGCTTGATTCTTGGTCAAAGAGGTTTCTCTGACTCTGTGATTGATACTATGTGACAGGCTCGTAAATCTGTATCTAGAGAGATATATTATAGAGTCTGGAAGACTTATATTTCTTCAGGATGGTTTAGATAAAGGTTTGTCCGCAAGTTTCTTGAAAGACAAATCTCTGCTCTTACTGTTCTTTTTCACAGAAGGATTGCTAATCTTCCTGATATTCATTGTTTTGTACAAGCTTTGGTTCATATAAAACCTGTCATTAAGTCAATTTCTCCTCTTTGGAGTTTGAATTTGGTTCTGGGGGCTCTTCAAGCTTCTCCTTTTGAACCCATGCATTCTTTGGTCGTTATATTACTTTCTTGGAAAGTTTTGTTTCTTTTGGCCATCTCTTCTGCCAGAAGAGTCTCTGAATTATCTACTCTTTTTTGTGAGTCTCCTTTTCTGATTTTGCATCAGGATAAGGCGGTGCTGCGAACTTCTTTTGAATTTTTTACCTAAGGTTGTGAATTCTAACAACATTAGTAGAGAAATTGTGGTTCCTTCATTATGTCCTAATCCTATGAATTCTAAGGAGAAATCATTGCATTCTTTGGATGCTGTTAGAGCTTTGTATTATTATGTTGAAGCTACTAAGTCTTTCCGAAAGACTTCTAGTCTATTTGTCATCTTTTCCGGTTCTAGAAAAGACCAGAAAGCTTCTGCCATTTCTTTGGCATCTTGGTTGAAATCTTTATTTCATCATGCCTATGTTGAGTCGGGTAACACTCCGCCTCAAAGGATTACAGCTCATTCTACTAGGTCAGTTTCTACTTCCTGGGCGTTTAAGAATGAAGCTTCGGTTGATCAGATTTGCAATACAGCAACTTGGTCCTCTTTGCATACTTTTACTAAATTCTACCATTTTGATGTGTTTTCTTCTTCTGAAGCAGTTTTGGTAGAAACGTACTTCAGGCAGTGGTTTCAGTTTGAATCTTCTGCTTATGTTTTTTCATTAAAAATTTTATTCTGGGTGTGGATTATTTTCAGCAGGAATTGGCTGTCTTTATTTTATCCCTCCCTCTCTAGTGACTCTTGTGTGGAAAGATCCACATCTTGGGTAATCATTATCCCATACGTCACTAGCTCATGGACTCTTGCTAATTACATGAAAGAAAACATAATTTATGTAAGAACTTACCTGATAAATTCATTTCTTTCATATTAGCAAGAGTCCATGAGGCCCACCCTTTTTGTGGTGGTTTTGATTTTTTTGTATAAAGCACAATTATTCCAATTCCTTATTTTATATGCTTTCGCACTTTTTTCTTATCACCCCACTTGTTGGCTATTCGTTAAACTGAATTGTGGGTGTGGTGAGGGGTGTATTTATAGGCATTTTAAGGTTTGGGAAACTTTGCCCCTCCTGGTAGGAATGTATATCCCATACGTCACTAGCTCATGGACTCTTGCTAATATGAAAGAAATGAATTTATCAGGTAAGTTCTTACATAAATTATGTTTTATGCCATAATTGCATAAGTTGTTTGTAAATAATTTCTGTGAGAAACCTAAAGTTTGTGAAAAAGTGAACAATTTTTTTTTTATTTGATCGCATTTGGCGGTGAAATGGTGGCATGAAATATACCAAAATGGGCCTAGATCAATACTTTGGGATGTCTTCTAAAAAAAATATATACATGTCAAGGGATAGACAGGTATTCCTGACAGATATCAGGGTTCCAATGTAACTAGCGCTCATTTTGAAAAAAAGTGGTTTTGAAATAGCAAAGTGCTTCTTGTATTTATTTCCCTATAACTTTCAAAAAAAGCAAAGAACATGTTAACATTGGGTATTTCTAAACTCAGGACAAAATTTAGAAACTATTTAGCATGGTTGTTTTTTGGTGGTTGTAGATGTGTAACAGATTTTGGGGGTCAAAGTTAGAAAAAGTGTGTTTTTCTCCATTTTTCCTCATATTTTATAATATTAGGTGATTTATTCCCTTTATGGATTAAAACCAGACTCTGCATCAACTATGTAATTTTCCATGGGAGTTTTGCCATGGATCCCCCTCCGGCATGACACAGTCCAGGTGTTAGTTACCTTGAAACAACTTTTCCATCACTATTGTGGCCAGAAAGAGTCCCTGTGGGTTTTAAAATTCGCCTGCCTATTGAAGTCTATGGTGGTTCGCCCGGTTCGCCCGTTCGCGAACATTTACCCAAATTTTTATGTTCGCGACATCACTATTTGTGAATACTAATAGGCATTGTTATTTATTATACTCTGTGTACATACAGTATATATATATATATATATATATACTTTTAAACTGTTGATATTTTTGGATTGATGTATACCAATTAACAATGTATCCAGGAACGCCCATTAGGAGTGTTTACTAGTTTGCTATTGGTTCTAGTTTTGTTTAAATGGATTGTCAGTTAGAAGGTTCATTATGCCTGATGAAACAACCTATGCTGTGTTGAGAAACGCGTTGCATTATTTTAATATTTCTTGTTATGGTTTTAACATTCAAATATTTGTTTTAAATAAACTAAACTTGTTTTATGCAAGCTTTGGTTCATTACCTTTTATAGCAGTTGTATATACTGCTACAGACCATCCATCAGCAATCATTGTGACAGGAATCCCCTGCACCGTCCACTCTGCACCTGGAAAAGTTTAGCTGGTACACCTGAAGATACCAGCCAGCTCCTACTAGTACATAAGTGTACTAGGGCCTATTGTGAGTACCCATTTGGCTCTTTTTTATGTATATATATATATATATATATATATATATATATATATATATATATATATATATATATATAGATATACTGATGCACACATGAGGCACCCCTCTTGTTCCTTATTTTTCTGTACAGTTATGGATTTATCTATGAGGAGGAGAGCAGCCTGATCAACTTCACCTCTTTGGGATCACCTTGCTACACTGCTAAGGGTTAGCTGGTACACCTTAGTTTCCAGCCTGCACCTACTAGTATATAAGTGTACTCAAGATGATTGTGAGCACCCATTTGGCTTACTATAATTTTCCAAATATATAGCATACTTATACGTACATGAGGCGCCCCTCTTGTTTTCTCTATCCTCAATTTTTCAGTGAGAAACTCACGCATATTTTAGAAATATATATATATATCATTTTATTTAGGTGTATCATGAAGTAAGATACCTGCATCTAAAAGTGTAACATGCATTTTTACACTGGGAGCTGTACACAGCCCTTACATCAACATCAGATGGAATGGTTTAAAGCAGTGTTTCTCAACCGTGGTCCTCAAGTATCCCCAACAGGTCAGGTTTTTATTATAGCTGAACTAGAGCACAGGTGAAATAATCAGCTGATCAGTAACCATGGTTACTAACCTGCTCTCCCCCATCTGCTGATTATTTCACCTGTTCTCTAGTTCAGCTATAACAAAAACCTGGCCTGTTGGGGGAACTTGAGGACCGCAGTTGAGAAACACTATTATAAAGTACACAGCCACTGAGCTCTGTATTAGCTGTGTGTTTGTAGCATGTGGTTTCTTGCGTATTGAATTACTGAACCTCTTACTCTGGCAATTACTTCTTGGACATACTGTTTTGACTTCTGCTCTCCCTGACTACGCTGTGGCATCAACCCCTTGTCTGTGGCTGACTTGACACTTGACTTTTACTTGTTTGTGGACTCTGCATTTGTTAAATTATTTTGTACAAAATATATTGAGTGATTTAGTTTTGAATTTCTAATTGAAACTGTTACACGTACATCTTTTATGTATATTTATAATGCTATGTTTAGCTTTTTGGGAGTTTATAAAAAAAAGTGGTTATTACAAATGAAAGAGAAAATGCTTTACTGAATTTCTTAATGAATGCATTTATTTATTTATTTATAAAATATTTTACCAGGAAGGATACATTGAGATTTCTCTTGTTTTTAAGTATGTCCGGGTCCACAAAACATTGCATTGATACAATAGGGTACAATAAAATACAAAAACAATATTAATACACAATATATACAAAATTTAACATAGAACTGGTAGGAAATATTTAATCAACCATGACAGGTGCATTCTGTTTTGAGATATGTAGAGAGGGATCCCTTAAAGGGACATTAAACACTAAATACATGTTAGATAGAATGATGCATTCAAAGAAAAGATTAGTCCATGAGTAACATGTAGATGTATTTTTTAAAGTTTCATTAGTTGTTTAAAAAGTGACAAATAAGTGTAAAGTTTTAGTGTCTATAAAAAACTGGGAGCTGCCATGTTGTAACTTGTGTTACCTTCTCTGCTGTGGCCAATTAGGGACAGTTATAAATAAGTCACTAGAGTGTGCAGCCAATGGTTGTGCTGGATTTAACAGTGTTCTGCACTTCCATTTCTAACAGGAACTGAAAAGCTCACAATTTCAGAATGGAATTTAAAGGCAAAGAGGACAAAATAAATAATGAAAGTATATTGCAGATTTGTTTTATATATACAATTTATCATTTTATATTATCATCTCAAAGTGTTTAATGTCCCTTTAACGGATTTTAGGCTTGGGGAAGGTTTGAAAGTGTGCGGGAGGTCGTTCCATAATTGTGGTGCTCTGTAGGAAAAGGAGGATCGAGCTGCTTTCTTTTTGTATTGAGGCAAGCTAAATAATGTGCTGGTACTGGATCGGAGGTTATAGGAGGTGGGAATAGCCAGGGAGAGCATTCTGCTCAGGTAGGGTGGGAGCTTCCCAGAAAGGCTCTTAAACACAAGGCAGGAAAGATGGAGGGTGCGTCTGGATTCCAGCGACAGCCAGTTTAGTTCTTTTAGCATGTCAGAATGGTGGGTCCTGTAGTTACATTGTAGCACAAAGCGGCAGAAAGAGTTATACAATGTATTAAGTTTATTAAGGTGAGTTTGCGGTGCAGGTGCATTTCAAAGTAATATTTTATTTTGATATACCTTAATAAATATAATAGTTCTTATATTTTCGCTGAAGGTTATAAAATTATTTATGTCTTATGACCACTCTCAAGGTTATAGAATATATATATATATTTGCTAAATACCCCTTCCCTGAAATTGTTTAGCAAAATACATTTTTCATTTTGTAATATAAATATTATACTGCATATTTGTACAATAAAATATATATTTATACTTTATTCTCGTACGCCTTTTTCTATATATATTGTGCTCAAAATCTTTCCAAAGATATGAGACCATTTTTACTTATATAATATTAGGGGTAGGTGCTTGGAATTTAGATTTCAGAATGACTCTATAAGGCATTATAAGGGGAAAAAGGTACAAGCCGTTACATTACACAATATGTTTCTTTGAATAAATGGTTTGTAGAGGATTTATTTATAGAGCCCATCTGGGAATGTGTTTGTAACAATGTATAGTTTTGTTTATTTTTTTATAACATTGTGCTGATTTTCAGACTCCTAACTATGCCCAAAAATATCAGATTTAGACTGAAGTCTACAGATTCCTTCTTGCTACCGTTTGTGTAATGGATCTTTTCATATATACATATATACATATACATGGGAGGGGGGAGGGGTGGAGTGTCTGCTCTTAATGCTTTCTCAACCCCTTTCAGTGGGTGCCCCAGCCTAACCTCATCAACAGAGCTAAACTAGAAGCTTCTAAGTAAGTTTTTAAACGGTTTTAGAGTGGATTTTTAGATCAGTATCTGTGCATATTCTTCTTTATAGTAGAGTCTATTACATGCAGTTATATGAAAACTGGTGCATACTCTCCCTTTAAATTAACAATTCCATTTACTTTAAAGTGATCAATTCACTCATAAGGGCAGTATAATGGAAGAATGCCTGTTTTAAGAGGTTTACAATGTTTACACAATGACAAATGTGTAATATTGTAGAGAAGTATTATATAAAGCTTTTGCTTTTGGGTGATACATATAGAACGAGCCAGAGAGGACTGCAGCAGTTAACAATGAGTTGCTGCCCTCTATCAGTGCCAGTAGGTATTGTTAAAGGGACACTGAACCCAAATTTTTTCTTTCTTGAATCAGATTGAGCATGCAATTTTAAGCAGCTTTCTAATTTACTCCTATTATCAATTTTCTTTGTTCTCTTGCTATCTTTATTTGAAAAAAAAATGCTTCTAAGTTTTTTTTTTGGTTCAGAACTCTTGACAGCAATGTTTTATTGGTGGATGAATTTATCCACCAATCAGCAAGAACAACCCAGGTTGTTCACCAAAAATGGACCGGCATCTAAACTTACATTTCAAATAAAGATACTTAGAGAATGAAGAAAATTTGATAATAGGAGTAAATTAGAAAGCTGCTTAAAATGTCATGGTCTATCTGAATCACGAAAGAAAATAATTTGGGTTCAGTGTCCCTTTAAGTTGTTGATAAGAAAGACAGATTTCGACAAATTGAAATGGAAGAGCTAAACTTGAATGATGTTTGTTCTAAATATGCATGTGACACTTACAACCAGCAAATAATGTTGCATCCAAATTTCCAGGGTCATGCATTATGAATCATTTTTTTCATCAGAGCACTGTCTGGTATAAAATATATGCTTTTACATCTGTTGTGGGTTAGCGATACAGCTACATCAATTATTAACCATATCCAACTTTTCCTATTAACTTTAACACCCACATGAGACCAATGAACACAGATTAATGACTTCTCTATTTTGTAAAGGACAATAGATAGCCTGGAAGTATGAAGTTCCACTAGTACAGTACAAATGGAGAAAAGTCACTCGATTTCCAAAGTAATACAAATATGTCACTATCATTGGAATCTATGAATGTTGACAATGTACTGTAAATTTAATTTTTAAAATAAAGTTCTAGACTTTTGCATCTAAAGTAAGCCAGTTTAATATATATATAAATAAATAACCACACACACAAGTTATTAAGAAAAAAAACCATAACTGCCCGCACAAAGTATTAAGAAAAAAAAACCATAACTGCCCGCACAAAGTATTAAGAAAAAAAAAACATAACTGCCCGCACAAAGTATAAACAAAAAAAAACTAAACCTTAAACCGCCACACCCCCACAACAGAAATGACCTAACCCTTAAACCGTCAAACCCCCACAACGCCAACTAAATAAATTACAATATAAACCCCTAAACTGCCAAAACCTACAACACCAAATACCTAATTATACTATTAAGCCCTAAACCACCAATTACAAAAAAATAAACTAAAATTACAAAAAATAAAAAAGTCTAAAATTACAGAAAATAATAAACTAAATTATCAAAAATAAAAAATTAAACCTAAACCCTATAAAAATAAAAAGCTCCCCAAATTAAAAACACCCCTAATCTAAATTTAACTGCCAATAGCTCTTAAAAGGGCCTTTTGTTGGGCATTGCCCTAAGTTAAACAGCTCTTTTACATTTAAAAAATACTAAATCCCCCCTAACAGTAAAATCCCCCCACCCACCAAACCCCCCAAAATAAAAAAAAACTAAAACTAAAAAAAAAATAAGCTACCCATTGCCTCTATTTGTATGGCATTTGAATGGGCATTTCCCTTAAAAGGGCATTCAGCTCTTTTACTGCTCTTAAAATGGCATTCAGCTCTTTTACAATCCCTAATCTTAAAAATAACCCCCACCCCCAAAAAAAACTAAGTCTAACCTCCAAATAGGTACTCACTGTTCCTGAAGTCTGGCGGAGAAGATCTTCTTCCAGGCGGCTCCATCATCTTCCATCTTCATCCGGAGTAAAGGCAGCACAGAGCGGAGGCTTTTCTGATGCACAGATCCTCAGCGGCACTCCTCAGTGGCGGTTCTCATCGGCAGTCTTCAGCAGTGGCGGTCCAAACTGGCGTGGAGGCTCCTCTTCATGCGATCGTTTGTCTGAACACTGAAGATTAAATGCAAGGTACCCCATATTTATTGTGGTACCTTGTATTCCTATTGGCTGAAATTTTGAATTCAGCCAATAGGATGAGAGCTACTAAAATCTTATTGGTTTATTTGAACAGCCAATAGGATTTCAGTAGCTCTAATCCTATTGGCTGATATAAAAATTTCAGCCAATAGGAATGCAAGGTACCCCAAATTGAATGCGGTACCTTGCATTCAATTTTCAATGTACAACGGAGATCGGATGAAGAGGAGCCTCCACGCCGCTGAGGATTGCCGCCACTGAAGACCGCCGGTGAGGACTGCCGCTGAGAACCGCTGCTGAGGACTGCCGCTCCGTATCCGCACATCGGGGAATAACGCTCTGCATCTCCTCTCCGTGCCGCCTTCACTCTGGATGAAGATAGAAGATAATGGAGCCATCTGGAAGCAGACCTTCACTGCCGGACATCAGAAGTACCTATTTGGGACTTAGTCTTAATTTTTTTTTATTTTTTTTTTTATTTTTTAAGTGGCTTTATTTTAAATTTAGGTTTTTTGGGCTTTAAAAGAGCTGGTTGCCCTTTTAAGGGCAGTAAAAGAGCTGAATACCTGTTTAAGGGCAATCCCCATACAAATGCCCCTTTAGGGGCAATGGGTAGCTTAGGTTTTTTTTAGACTTAGTTTTTTTTATTTTGGGGGGGTTGGTAGGGTGGGTGGTTTTACTGTTAGGGGATACTTTGTAATTTTTACATATAAAAGAGCTGCTTTCTTTAGGGCAATGCCCTACAAAAAGGCCATTTGTAAGGGCTATTTGTAGTTTATTGATAGATTAGGGAGTGGTTTTATTTTCGGGGGATTTTTTATTTTTATTGGGGTAAAAGTTTAGGTTTTTTTTTTTTTATTTTGGATCGCTTTGTTTATTTTTTTCTGTAATTTTACATTTTTTATTTTTTTGCAATATTAGCTTTGGGGTTTGTAGTTTTTTAAACATAGACTGTCCTCTGGGCAGGCTTATCCCCTAGTATATATAATAAAAATGGGTCATAGCATCCACTATTAAAGCTGTCAGATTCTTTCATAAACAAACACACAATTTTTCTTTCATGACTCAGATGGTGCATACAATTGTAAAACAACTGTTCAATTTACTTTACTACTTTATTTTAAAATTTTATTTGTTCTCTTGTTCTCCTTTAGACTTGTGCACGGGAAAAAAATGGGGTTTGGCCAAATTTTTCCGAACTAATATTCAGAGACACATGCACACCCCTGAGCTTACATCAGTGTTTTTTAAAAAGGAAAACAAGAAAACAAAGAAAATTTGATAACAGAAGTAAATTGAAAGTTGTTTAAAATTATATGCTCGATCTTAGACATCCTCACGCTTGGCCCTCCAGAGGATTTGGAACTACATTTCCCATGATGCTCAGCCAGCTGAAATGCTGGCATAGCATCAAGGGAAATGCAGTTCTAAAACCTCTGGAGGGCCTAGATTGAGGATATCTGCAACTGAATCATGAAAGAAAATATTTGTGTTTTATGTCCCTTTAAATTTTGGGGTTCATTTATTTGGATATTTGTTTTGTGGAAATAACATATATTTTACTGTTTCGTTAACAAATTAGCATTTATTACGAAACAAATGGACATGCATAATATACTTTATTGAATGTGCAACAATGCACTACTAAGAACTAGGTGAACAAATCGGCTAAGCAAATAACAAGAGGCATATTTGCAGCCACCAATCAGCATCTAGCTCACAGTAGTACACTGCTGCTGTTGAGCCTACCTAGGTATGCTTCAACAAAGAATACCAAAAGGATAGAAAGGACACCAAAAGAATAAAGCAAATTAGATAGTAGAAGTGAAGCGTAAAGTTAAAATTGAACGCTCTTTCCAAATCATTTTGACTTTATTGTACCTTTAAATAGTTCTCTCTTTTTTTTTTTAGGCATGACATAAATCAGTTTTTTTTTCTTGGCTAAATTAATTATAATAATAGTGGTAGTACTAAAACATAAACTGTTCTCTATCTTTAAGAATATATAACCAATCTGCCTCCATCTTGTTTGCATTTTGTATCCAGTCAGCATTTCTAAACTAACACTGAACTATTGTGTTTTTGCGTTTGTTTTTCTCCACCTTAGTCTACTGACATTTGTTCTTGGGGAATAACCATGCTTGTTAGTATAAACATGGGGGCCCATTTATCAAGCTCTGCATGGAGCTTGAGGGCCCGTGTTTCTGGCGAGCCTTCAGACTCGCCAGAAACAGCAGTTATGAAGCAGCGGTCTAAAGACCGCTGCTCCATAACGCTGTCCGCCTGCTCTGAGCAGGAGGATAGACGTCGCCGAAAATCAACCCGGTAACAGCAGAACAAAGCAAATTTGATGATAAAAGTAAAATAGATAATTGTTTAAAATTTCATGCTCTATATAATTCATGAAAGTTTAATTTGGACTTTAAGGTACGCTGTAAACAGACAAGTTTGCCCCTTTACGTGCGCACGTTAAGATATCGCCTCACATGTAATCTAGCCCTTAATAGGTAAGCCATTAGTTTGGAATGTCAATTATTTTTAGGGTTCAAAGAGGTGTAACTAGTTGATTTAATATAAAAGCACTCACAAGATAAATATAAAGACAAGAATCCAGTGTAGATTCTAACCATGTGACATCACTTAACAGTCACAAGATAAATATAGAAAACAGTGTATGTCTATTGTGGGCTACAGGTCCCACCATGCACTGCTACTTAGATAAATGTCACTTCCTGTTCCTAGTATATCCAGTTACAGAGCACTTGCTCAGTTCAAAAGAGCCCATATGAGAGAAGAACACTTGGCCAGTGGCCCCCAGATATATTGAACTAACTCCTGTGGATTTGTTTAGGAAAGAGCACTAATTGGCTAAAATGCAAGTTTGTAAAAAAGCACTGAGATAAGGGACAGTCTGCAGAGGCTTAGATACAAGGTAATGACAGAGGTAAAAAGTATATTCATATAACAGTGTTGGTTATGCAAAACTGGGAAATGGTAAATAAAAGGATTATCTATCTTTTTAAACAATAACAATTTTTTGAGTAGCCTGTCCCTTTAAATTAAGCAACATCCTCTGCAGTCACCAATGGTTCCTCAAAAGATGTTTGGTGGAATCTGTGCGGTAAGATTGTGGTTGCATGTATGTATGTATGTGCTTATGCATGTGTGTATGTGTGTGCTAATAAATCTGTATGTATGTATGTGCTTATGCATGTGTGTATGTGTGTGCTAATAAATCTGTATGTATGTATGTGCTTATGCATGTGTGTGTTTATACATGTCTAGGTATATGTTAGTGTGTGTGCTTATGCATGTGTGTATACATGTTTGTGTTTATGTGTATGTGCTTCTAGGTGTGTTTACGTATGTGGATGCTTATAATTGTGTTTATGTATGTGTGTGCATATGTGTATGTGTTTGTGTATGTGTGTGTGTATGCTTATAAGTGGGTCTATGTATGTGTGCGTCTATGTGTGTGTTAATGTGGGTTTATAAGTGGATATGTGTGTATTTGTGTGTGTGTGTATGCTTATAAGTGCTGTTGATGTATATGTACTTATAAGTGGGTTTATGTATGTGTGTGCATGTATGATTATACATGTGTGTGTATATATGTGTTTATGTGTGTGCGTGTGTGCTTATATAGGTGTGTATGTATGTGTTTATGTTTGTATATTATACATGTGAGTATGTATGTTTGTTAATATCTGTGTGCATGCTTATATATGTGTGTATTATTATTATTATCGGTTATTTGTAGAGCGACAACAGATTCCGCAGCGCTAAGTATGTATGTGTTTATGTGTGTATTTTATACATGTGGGTATGTATGTTTGTGGCTATGTGTGTGTGCTTATATATGTGTGTATGTATGTGTTTATGTGTGTAAACGTGTGTATGTGTGTTTATATATGTATGTATGTGTTTATGTGAGTATTTCATACATGTGTGTATGTATGTTTGTGATTATGTGTGTGTATGCCTATATATGTGTGTATTAGTGATGTCGCGAATAGTTCACCGGCGAATAGTTCCCGGCGAACATAGCATGTTCGCGTTCGCCGCGGTGGGTGAACATATGCTATGTTTGATCTGCCCCTATTCGTCATCATTGAGTAATACTTTGACCCTGTACCTCACAGTCAGCAGGCACATTCCAGCCAATCAGCAGCAGACCCTCCCTCCCAGACCCTCCTACCTCCTGGACAGCATCCATTTTAGATTTATTCGGAAGCTGCATTCTTAGGGAGAGGAGGGACAGTGTAGCTGCTGCTGATTAATAGGGAAATCGATAGCTAGGCTAGTGTATTCAGTGTCCACTACAGTCCTGAAGCACTCATCTGATCTCTGCTGTAAGGACAGCACCCAAAAAGCCCATTTTAGGGCTGCTTTTTTTTTTTTTCCTGTGTAATCTAAATGCATTTGCCTGCCTGCCAGCGTGTGTGTCAGGCTCACAGCATATACTGTGCCCACATGCCCAGTGCCACCACTCATATCTGGTGTAACAGTAGTGTAGATTTAAAAAAACAACACTTTTTTGACTGTGTTAAATAATAGCAGTCAGTTTCCTTCACACGTGTGCGTTTCAGTGCCTGCCTGCCATGGCACAGTGTCACACCAGTGCAACTCCTATCTGGTGTAACAGTAGTTTAAATATTAAAAAAACAACACTTTTTTGACTGTGTTAAATAATAGCAGTCAGTTTCCTTCACACGTGTGCGTTTCAGTGCCTGCCTGCCAGGGCACAGTGTCATCCCAGTGCAACTCATATCGGTGTAACAGTAGTGTAGATTTAAAAAAAACAACACTTTTTTGACTGTGTTAAATAATAGCAGTCAGTTTCCTTCACACGTGTGCGTTTCAGGGCCTGCCTGCCAGGGCACAGTGTCTTTGCAACTCATATCTGGTGTAACAGTAGTTTAAATATAAAAATAACAACACTTTTTTGACTGTGTTATTATTATTATTATTATTATTATTATTATTCTTTATTTATAAAGCGCCAACAGATTCCGCAGCTCTGTTCATAGGTAACAAGGATAAAAGGACAGTACAATATGAGCGACCAGACAAAATTTAACAAACAAATACAGGAGGAATTGGGAGCCCTGTTCCCGTGGGAACTTACAATCTAAATGGGTAGGAGGGTGAGAAACAGGAGGTGGGGACTGCAAAGGTGGGAATGATGTTAGTGTGAAGTTAGATGAAGGCAACTATTAGGCAAGTGGAATTCATTAGCTACTGATTTGGTTATAGGCTTCCCTGAACAAGAAGATCTTTAGGGAGCGTTTAAAGGAGAAGAGGTTGGGGGAAAGTCTGACAGCACGAGGAAGTGCGTTCCAGAGGGTTGGTGCCGCACGAGAGAAGTCCTGTAGTCTAGCATGAGAGGAGGTGATGGCAGAAGAGGCAAGGAGTAGATCGCTGTTGGATCTTAGGGGACGGGCTGGAGTATATTTGTTGATGAGTGAGGACAGGTATGGGGGGGCTGCATTGGTAAGGGCTTTGTAGGTCAAAGTGAGAATTTTGAATTTAATTCTGCTGTGAATGGGGAGCCAGTGAAGGGACTCACAGAGGGGTGCGGCAGATACAGAGCGTCGGGAGAGGTGGATTAGCCTAGCAGAGGCATTTAGGGTGGATTGAAGGGGGGAGAGGCGGGAGAGAGGAAGGCCAGTTAGTAGGTTGTTACAGTAGTCAAGCCGGGAAATTACTAGGGAATGAATTAGCTGTTTAGTAGTTTCAGCGCTCAGAAAAGGACGAATTTTGGAAATATTGCGTAGGTGGTTGCGACAGGATGAAGAGAGCGATTGGATGTGGGGTATGAAGGACAGATTGGAGTCAAGTGTAACTCCAAGGCAGCGGACTTGGGGTGATGGGGAGATAGTGGTGTCACCGACAGTGATAGTAAAGTTAGAAACTGGAGTAGAATTAGTTGGGGGGATTAGAAGAAGCTCAGTCTTGGACATGTTGATTTTTAGGTGGTGAGAGGCCATCCAGGGAGAAATGCCAGATAAGCAGCTGCTGATGTGGGAAAGGACACACGGAGAGAGTGCAGGGGTGGATTGGTAGATCTGAGTATCATCAGCATAGAGGTGATAGTTGAAGCCATAGCTACTAATAAGTTGACCCAGCGAGGAAGTATAAATAGAGAAGAGTAGAGGGCCTAGAACAGAGCCTTGAGGTACTCCAACAGACAGAGGCAGTGGAGAGGATGAGTCACCAGCAAATGAGACAGAAAAGGACCTATTAGAGAGATAAGAGTGGATCCAGGAGAGGGCAATGTCACAGAGCCCAAGGGAGCTGAGAGTCCGTAAGAGGAGGGGATGGTCAACAGTGTCAAAGGCAGCAGACAGGTCAATTAAGATAAGTATAGAATAGTGGCCATTGTTTTTAGCAGAAAGAAGATCATTAGTAACCTTGGTGAGGGCAGTCTCAGTTGAGTGTTGGGGACGGAAGCCAGATTGCAGGGGGTCAAGCAGTGAGTTGGAGGATAGGAAGTGTGTTAGGCGATCAAAAACTAGTTTTTCCAGGACTTTAGAAGCTAGCGGAAGTAGTGATATAGGGCGGTAGTTTGCAGGAGAATTGGGGTCGAGGGAGGGTTTTTTGAGGATGGGGGTGACCTTTGCATGTTTGAAGGATGATGGAAATGAACCAGTAGTAAGGGATCGGTTGAATATGTGAGTAAGAGCTGGGGTGAGGGTAGAGGACAGAGAGGGTATTAGATGTGAAGGGATAGGGTCAAGGGGGCATGTAGTGAGGTGTGAGGAAGATATTAGGGAACTCACTTCATTCTTAGTGGTTGGGGGGAAGGTACTGAGAGTGTTGGAGGGGGTGACCGGGGGCGCAGTTGAAAGGTTGCAGTCTTGTGGTGGGATGTTGCTTCTGATGGTAAGTGTTTTGTTGAAAAAGTAATCTGCCAAGTCTTGAGCACTAAAGTCAGATGAGGGGGGCGGTGCAGGTGGATAGAGGAGAGTGTTGAAAGTGGAGAAGAGACGTTTAGGGTTTGAGGAGTGAGAAGATATGAGAGAAGAGAAGTAGTTTTGCTTGGTTAAGTGAAGGGCAGAGGAGGAAGAATAAAGAATGAACTTATAGTGTAGGAAATTGTGTTCAGAGCTGTGTTAAATAATAGCAGTCAGTTTCCTTCACACGTGTGCGTTTCAGTGCCTGCCTGCCAGGGCACAGTGTCACCCCAGTGCAACTCATATCTGGTGTAACAGTAGTGTAGATTTAAAAAAAAAACACTTTTTTGACTGTGTTAAATAATAGCAGTCAGTTTCCTTCACACGTGTGCGTTTCAGTGCCTGCCAGGGCACAGTGTCACACCAGTGCAACTTATATCTGGTGTAACAGTAGTGTACATTTAAAAAAAAAAATACAATTTTGACTGTAATAGATTGAATAGCAGTTAGTTGTTTGCAAGCGTGTGTGTCAGGCCTACAGCGTCTACTCTGCCAACTTCTGCCAGTACACAGTGCCACTCATATCTGTTGTCACAGTAGCTTGCACGCATAGTACCACTAATCGGAAAAAAAATGACAGGCAGAGGCAGGCCACCCCGCAGAGGCCGTCGTGTTCGTGGTGCTGTGATTCCCTTTGGCCCTAGAATAATGCCCAGTGTTCAGAGGCCACGTACCCTGAACTCAAACATTTCTGACTCTGAGGACATAGTTGACTGGCTAGCACAGGACACCCAATCTTCTACAGTTTCCGCTCGGAACCTTGACACACCTTCCTCCTCCAGCTTAGCTTCGGGCACCTCTCAAGTAACCACTCGCCCGCCTGCCGCCACCACCAACACTAGCACCACAGCCACTTCACTTGATCTGTCAGAGGAGTTATTTACACATCAGTTGGAAGAAATGAGTGATAGTGATGCGCAACCATTATTGCCAGAGGATGTAGATAACAGGGATATGTCTCAGTCAGGCAGCATTACACACATGGACGTACAGTGTGATGATGATGTTGTACCCGCTGATGCTTCCTTTGTTGAGTTGTCAGATACAAGTGAAGCGTTTGATGATGACGATGCGTCCGTGGATGTCAC
Organism: Bombina bombina; assembly: GCF_027579735.1. Taxonomy (NCBI): domain Eukaryota; kingdom Metazoa; phylum Chordata; class Amphibia; order Anura; family Bombinatoridae; genus Bombina; species Bombina bombina. The sequence continues at coordinate 46,058,206 of NC_069500.1, forward strand.
GTGGGTGCCCGCTAGAAGAGAAGAAGAAGAGGGGGAAAGTTCAGATGGGGAGACAGTGAGGAGGAGGAGACGAGTTGGAAGGAGGGGGAGGTCGTCGCAAGGAGCTAGTGGCACAGTCAGACAGCATGCATTGGCACCTGGGGTCAGCCAGACAGCACGCCAATCAACGCATGCTGTTGCCACCACCAGAATGCCGTCATTGCAGAGCTCAGCAGTGTGGCATTTTTTTGTGTGTCTGCCTCTGACAACGGCGATGCCATTTGCAACCTGTGCCAAAAGAAACTGAGTCGTGGGAAGTCCAACACCCACCTAGGTACAACTGCTTTGCGAAGGCACATGATCGCACATCACAAACGCCTATGGGATCAACACATGAGTACAAGCAGCACACAAACTCAAAGCCACCATCCTCCTCCTGGTCCAGCATCTTCAGCCAGGTCAACCACTGCTGTCCTCCTTGCCCCCTCTCAACCATCCGCCACTCCGTCTCTTGCCTTGAGTAGTTCCTGCTCATCTGCCCACAGTCAGGTGTCTGTCAAGTATATGTTTGAGAGTAAGAAGCCAATGTCACAAAGTCACCCCCTTGCCCGGCATCTGACAGCTGGCTTGACTGAACTCTTAGCCCGCCAGCTTTTACCATACAAGCTGGTGGAGTCGGAGGCGTTCAAAAAATTTGTAGCTATTGGGACACCGCAGGAAGGTACCCGGCCGAAATTTCTTTTCACAAAGGGCAATCCCCAACCTGTACTCGATTGTGCAAAAGGAAGTAATGGCATGTCTGGCACACAGTGTTGGGGCAAGGGTCCATATGACCACTGATACCTGGTCTGCAAAGCATGGTCAGGGCAGGTATATCACCTACACTGCGCATTGGGTAAACCTGCTGACGGCTGCCAAGCATGGAATGCGTGGCTCTGCAGAGGAGTTGGTGACACCGCCACGACTTGCAGGCAGGCCTGCTGCCACCTCCTCTACTCCATCCTCTTCCATAACCTCCTCGGCTGAGTCCTCTTCTGCTGCTGCATCTTGCTCCACATCAACGGAACCCCCCCAGCTCCCCAGGTACTATTCCACATCCCGGATACGGCAGTGTCACGCCGTCTTGGGCTTGACTTGCCTGAAAGCAGAGAGTCACACCGGACCAGCACTCCTGTCCGCCCTGAACACACAGGTGGATCAGTGGCTGACTCCGCACCAACTGGAGATCGGCAAAGTGGTTAGTGACAACGGAAGAAATTTGGTGGCGGCATTGAATTTGGGCAAGTTGACACGTGCCGTGCATGACACATGTGTGTAATCTGATTGTACAACGCTTTGTGCATAAGTACCCAGGCTTACAGGACATCCTGAAGCAGGCCAGGAAGGTGTGTGGCCATTTCAGGCGTTCCTACACGGCCATGGCGCACTTTTCTGATATCCAGCGGCGAAACAACATGCCAGTGAGGTGCATGATTTGCGACAGCCCAACACGTTGGAATTCAACACTCCTAATGTTCGACCGCCTGATCCAACAAGAAAAAGCCGTTAACGACTATTTGTATGAACGGGGTGCTAGGACAGCCTCTGCAGAGCTGGGAATTTTTTTGCCTAACAATACCATTTTTCTTGCATATTTATGTGTGAATGGTTCAATTATTCTTTTTGTATGATTTCTAAAATTATTATTCATTGTGCTATTTTGTAATGTATGCATCTCCTTCCCAAACAAAACTGCAGTATACACTCCTTGCGGCCAAAAAAAACCCCATAGCTTAGACATGGAAACAAGGCCACGTGACTCAACTATGCATAAAAACACAGGAGCTGGGTTGCAGAAAAAGTGTAGCAGATGCTCTGCACTGAAGAGACAAAAAATTAAATATTTAGCTGTAGCAGAAGGTAGTTTGTGCGATGAGGGACTGGAGAGCCGTACAAGAATGAGTGCCTGCAGACAACATTGAGGCATGGTGGAGGTTCCTTGCAAGTTTTTAGGCTGCATTTCTGCAAATGGAGTTGGGGATTTTGTCAGAATTAATGGTCCCCTTAATGCTGAGAAGTACAGGCAGATACTTATCCATCATACAGTACCATCGGGGAGACATCTGGCTGGCTCCAAATGTTATCTGCAGCATGAAAATGACCCTTAAAGGGCCATAATACCCAAATGTTGAAACACTTGAAAGTGATGCAGCATAGCTGTAAAAAGCTGACTAGAAAATATCACCTGAACATCTCTATGTAAAAAAGAAAGATATTTTACCTCAAAAGTTTCTCAGTAGCCACATCCCATTGTAAAGGACTTCTAAGCAGCATATCAGTATGTCTGTCCCAGGACAGCGGAAGGGGCGAGCTTACGTGCACTCTCCTCTTATTTCCCTATTCAGTTTAAAGGAAGTTTGCTATGAAATCTCATGAGAGTTAAGTGAAATCTCATGAGATCACAGTAAAAGAGTTAATGACCTCAGATGATGCTGATTGGCTGCTGTTCATTTCTTCATTTTTTTTATTTTTTTTTTACCTGCAGCTGGGCAGCAGCTGAGTATAACTTTTTACACAGAACTTACTCTGCTGAGCTGAGGAGATTGTGAGGTAAAATATCTTCCTTTTTTACATAGAGATGTTCAGGTGATATTTTCCTGTCAGCTTTTTACAGTTATACTGCATCAGTTTCAAGTGATTTAGCATATGATTATTATGTCCCTTTAATATACAGCTAAAGTAATTAAGAACCAGCATAAAGGAGAATAAGGAATCCTGGAAGTGGTGGCACAGTTCCCACAGAGCCTTAATATCAACATCATCAAATATGTCTTGAATTACACGAAGAAACAATAACAACTGAGGCTGCCTAATTCCACAGAACTGCGGTCAGTTCTCCAAGATGTTTGGAATAACCTACCTGCTGAGTTCCTTAAAAAAAATGTCTGCAAGATTACCTAGAAAAATTGTTGCTGCTTTAAAGGCAAAGGGTGGTTACACCAAATGTGCATTTTGTTAATTGATTAAAATAAACTAGCATTTCTATTTGTTAAAATAATAATTAAGCACTACACCTGGAACCAGTAAATTCCTTATTAGTGACCATTGTTAACCTTGGCCATAGGTTTGTCATTCCTGCCTTTTTGATTGAGAGACAGAGTATGTAAAGATTGTCTTCTTTCCTTTTTTCTATTTCTTCCTCTTCTCTTTATTCACTGCATGAGAATCATTTTGGTATCTAAAATACCTAAGCTCTAAGCGGAGTTGTTGAAGACGGTTGCGTTTTACATTTTTAACATTTATGTCAAATGACTATCACAAACAATAACACATATTTTCACACTCATTGATAAAATCAAAAAAAGCTTTTGGCTTTCATGTATAATGTCCTAATTACATTAGAAATACCAATAAAGTCTTGTCTAATTTCCCACAGTGATCTACCTTGTTGATACGAGCAATATTGTGCAGTTTTTAAATCTTTCTCTACTTTATCTGTTTTTTTTAATTCTTTTCTAATATTTTTCTCCCTGAAGCAAAAGAAAAAAAAAAGGTATTGATAAAACACATTTGATATTCATGGCGCTAGAATAAGTAAAAAAAAAAAACAAGACATGTGCTACTCTGAGATAACATATGCCTTCAAGGTGGATTTGAAGCTTTTACAAAGAGTGTCCTCCGTATCCAAATATGCCATTTATCTCTGACTTTCATGCTCGGTAGCTTACTTTTTCAAATTTAAATAGCCTTAGAATCAACATAAGAAACATACAGACTGAGAACTTTTAAGTTGTCTCGAAATCTCCCCTGTCGTAATCAGTCATTTTTCACATCTGTGACCTGCTGATTTTATGATTAATTAGCTGGTCAATTAGAATCCAATTTGGGCACCTTTAATTCTCTTGTACACGATTTGTATGCTGAAAGGAACGAAAATGTGTTTTTAATTAAGAAAGCGTAATGATTCATTTTGTTGTTTTGCTATATGCCATTAGTATGTGCTATATTTATTCTAATAATTTATTTTAATGGCAAAATTAAAATGTTAAATTTAATTGATATATTTTTAATTCATGCTGCGCCATAACATTGTAACTTAATTAACAAATCTAACTTTGTACCTAAACCAGGGGTTTCATTTCATTTAGCCAGGAAGTCAATTTTAACACAAGTTAACTTGGCATTATCTTTTCAATGATGTAAAACAGTATCATTAAGTCAGGACAACTTCATAAAAAAAAAACATTTGCTGGATTTTACCGTTTATTTGCAGCAGTTGTGTTATTACATTTTTTAAATTATTTGCCTTTACTTTAAACATTCAGAAGTGAACGATCTTCTAAGTATAATTAATCCTTCATACATTTTTTTTTTTAAGTTTGAATTTAACGATACATAAAAGTTTAAAAGTATAAGACCCCCATTAAGGGCTAGATTTGAGTGCTGTTCCGTGCTTCCGTTAATGCATTAACTTTGCTAGAACTAAACTGTTTGCATGCATCTGGTTGCGCTCATACTATTAGTTGAATGTAAAAAGTTTGCGCGTCAGCGCAATCCAATGCATGCAAAAAGATACACTTTGCGAAATAACAATCAAATTAACGTGTCTCCCCATAGACTTCAATAAAGGTAGCAAACTGAAAAAAAAACTAACACCTATACTTGCATGCTAATACCCATTACAATAAGCCCCCTACTCTAATAACCCCTAAACTACCACATAGCCCCCCACAAAACACCTCGCTACACTATTAACCCCTAAACCGCCAGGTAGAACAACACAAAACACATTGCTACATTATTAACCCCTAAACCTTCACATAGTCTCCCAAAAATCCCCCCCACTACACTATTAATCACCTAACCAACACCCCACCATCACAAAGTACCCCTTAACCTCCTAATAGCTAACCCCACCAACACCCCTAACCTAACACCCCCTAAGTTACCAAAAATAAAAAACCTACTACTGTCCATTCACCATCTTAGAGATGGATAGGCAGTGGACACTGTCCTGTATTTTCTATTACACAAGTATTTGCTTGTGCACCCTACCCCCCGCTCTAACATGTCCATTCACCTTGAATAAGATAAGAGGTTACAAAACAGTGATCCTATGACAGAATTGCATCTTACTGGAAGCAGGCTTGCGGCAGCCTACACCACAAGGGTTCCAAAGCAGCATCCACAGCTTAGTGCATGAAGTCCATAATGTTCTTTTTTGTTAAAGCATTTTTAATCTAATTCCAATTATTACTATGTCTTAGATCCTATGCAGCCCACCACCTGGACTGATGGTTTTGCAGCAACGTAGGAGAATAATTGCTACAAGTTTTCTGTAATGTTTTTAAGGCATTTTAGTGATACTAGAATCCTTCTCAGTGGAGATCGTTCTATGCACCTGGTCGCAAACATTTCCTTAGGATTACCAGTGCTCCTTACAAGACTATATATTGGTCATAAATATCATTTTTAATATGTCTCTAGTTTGGCTAACTTCTCATCATACCTTAAATCTTCCAATCTCTTTGTTAAAGGGACATTGTATTTTAAAATGTGTTTCACCTTAATGTGTTCCAAAGGACTTGTTATATCTACTGCATAGTATTAAACAAAGTTATTTCTCTATTGTACCTTTTGTATTATAACTGTTTTTGCTCATTAAAACCCATCATCTATTGTTCTAAAAAATATTCCCATTTAAGGGCCAGATTGCACTAATATTTTTTCTGCTCAAGTGCTAACTGTGGTCAAAGAAAAAAATGGTTAAATATAAAAGGTTGGCCCAATATTTTTTTAACAGCATGAAGCAGTTATAAGGGGTTAAAGTGAGGGTATGTGGGGTGTTAGAAAACAAACGCCACCTATAGTGCCTTTAAATGGAGGTCAATTTGAGACTGTGTTTTCTCTATAAATATATATTTATATGTGTATATACATATATATTAATGTGTTAGCATGTGTATATACATATATAAACACCTAAATATATATATATGTATAATAGCATATACCTATATATTTATTTATTGCTGGCGAACCCTGCGCAAATTGCCCCCTGCACTGCACTAGGTTGTTGGCCATGGCTGTGGCATGAAAACAGGACTCCCAATGGATCCTATGGAAGCACGCTCTTGTGAGCGATTGGCTTGCAACAATACAAGAGCAAGGTTATACCAGCGCACATTTACTTGCGATGGTAATACTGAGTGGAGCACAAATATTGCATTTACGTAACCACAATATTACACATCACTTGTAAGTAAGAGTGCTGAAGAGAGCAGTCACCATATCCCTTGAAAGTATAGTTTGCACTAGAACAAGGTAATTTGCGTTAACCCTTCTCTGATAAATCAGCACTGCACTAGGTTGCTTGCCATGGCTGTCGCATGAAAACAGGACTCCCAATGGATCCTATGGAAGCACGCTCTCGTGAGCGATTGGCTTGCGACAATACAAAGTGCAACGTTATACCAGTGCACATTTACTTGCAATGGTATTACTGAGTGGAGCACAAATATCACATTCACGTAACCGCAATATTACACACCAATCGTAAGTAAGAGTGCTGAAGAGAGCAGTCACCATATCCCTTGAAAGTATAGTTTGCACTAGAACAAGGTAATTTGCGTTAACCCTTCTCTAGTAAATAAGTTTTACCAAGGACTTGTAAAATCAAGTCGCTTGTAAGGAAAAACCTGCATACAATTTGTCACTATAATGGAGATCACCCTGCCCTACCCGAGGCCTTCCTGCTATCTTTGGATGCAGAGAAGGCCTTCGATAGAGTAGAATGGCAATTTAAGTCTGAAGTTTTGAGGAAATTTGGATTTGAAGGCAACTTCGCAGGATTAATTAGAAATATTTATTCTGTTATGAAGGAATTTTTTATTAATTAATAATGGCATTTTAAACTCTTTTACTTTGTAAAGGGGCACCCGTCAGTGTTGTCCCCTGTCTCCTCTTTTATTTGATTTAATATTGGAGCCACTAGCTAATAAACTGAGGGAGATTTTGTCAGGAATCACTATAGGTAAAACTGCACTGAAAACTTCGTTATTTGCTGGTTATTGGCTGATTTGAATTTCAAAAACCAAATCAGCCAATAGGAATGCAAGGGACGCCATTTTGAAAAGGCTCCCTTGCATTGAAGATCCAATGTACGGCGGTGACCTATGAAGAAGACTCTCTGCGTCGGATGTCTTCAAGGATGGACCTGCTCCTCGCTGCCGGGATGAAGATAGAAAACGCCGCCGGGATGAAGATAGAAGACGCCACCTGGATGAAGATAGAAGATACCGCCTGGATGGATGAAGACCTCACCACCTGGATGTCCCGGACTTCAGAAACTGTGAGTGGATCTTCGGGGGTTAGTGTTAGGTTTTTTAAATCTTTTTGGGAGGTTTTGTTTTTTAGATTAGGCTTTGGACTTTATGTAAAAGAGCTGAATGCCCTTTTCAGGGCAATGTAAAAGAGCTGAATGCCCTTTTCAGGGCAATGGGTAGCTTAGGTTTTTGTTAGAGTTCATTTTTTTTATTTTGGGGGGTTGGTTGGGTGGTGTGTTTTACTGTTAGGGGGGTCATATTTTTTTTAGGTAAAATAGCTGATTTCTTTAGGGCTAGTGGTAGTTTATTAAAGGCTAGGGGGTGTTTTTATTTTGGGGGCTTTTTTATTTTTATTGGGCTATTAGATTAGGTGTAATTGTTTTTATTTTTGATAATTTTGTTTGTTATTTTTTTGTAATTTAGTGTTTGTTATTTTTTGTAATTTAGTATTTTTAATTTTTTTGTAATTTTAGACCTAATTTTTTTTAGTAGTGTTAGTTTTTTTTAATGTGTAATTTAGTTTTTTTAATTGGTAGTTATTTTAATTTTATTATAATAGTTTAGTATAATAGTTATGTTAGGTTAATTGTTAGTTTAAATGTGTGGAAAGGTGATAACTAAGCGCCAACTATATAATGCAACAGACCTCCAGCTCTAATAAATTTTCACCTAGTTGCCAAGGGTGGATTCAATTTTAAGATTGGATATCAGAGCGCCAAACAACGTAGGCAGGGTCTATGGGCAGATAGTCAAATACCAAAGGTAACAATAGGTTGAAATAATATGATTTAATACATAAGATAAAAAAGTTGGTACATTTAAAATTATACAACAATTAGTCATGGATCCATGTTACACTTTAAAATATATATTGAAACACTACGAACAATTTAAAAATGCTTGTAGAACAATAAATAACAACAAAAAAAATCTAACAAATAATGTCTATCGCATAAAACTTAAATTCTAATATGTGAATGCTAGGAGCGCTTATGCACACTCTATTTATAAAAACAATGGGTTACAATGCACAGGTGGATAGATTCCAGGTTGCTTGAAACCGGTGGGTGTGAAATGTAAGTGGCTCAGAATTGGGGGTTTGCCTATGTGTTTATCCAAAATTGTGTAAATCCTAACAGGTGGACAAAAAATGTTACAGGAATGTCTAAAACCTGAATTCAAAATATAAGACCTGAGGTTGTGCCTATGTGTTTATCCAAAAAGGGTGTAAATCCTAACAAGTGAAAAAATGTGAGAAAAATATTGCAGGGGTGTGTGAACCTTATTTTCAAAATAAACAATGAATTCAAAATAAAACGATATACAAGTGAATTTTTGACAAATCAACTAATGCAAACATAAAGCATAAATAGAACCAAAAAACAAAACAAAAAAAAAAACAACAGCACAACTTTAACGTATGTTCAAATGTGTTTCTGCTTGCAAACTGTGATGTGATGTGAACAAATATCTATTATAAACACTGAATAGTGGCAAAACTTTGTGATTGGATTGAAATTGAACACAGGCTCTAAATTGATACCCTAAAATACAAATCTAAAGGGCTCAGAGTTGCTGAGCTAGATATAAGGGACTTGCTCAAAGAGCCTTGAGATGTTAATTAAAAGAGACCATATAACAACATTGGGTTAAAAAACGGATGATATAACATAAAATGCTTAAAAGTCCAAATAAATATTCAAATTGGATAATAAGAATCTTGCTATAGTCTATCTCAATATGGATCCCAACTGCTGATTAACAAATAATTCCAACTTGCAATGTTATCCCTTACCTGCCAAAAAAGGAAAGGCAAACAATAGTGCAGATGGCTTCTTAATGTGATCACAATTAAAATACTCCTTACCAGTCAACCGGTTTCGGTCTCCACTGACCTTTCTCAAGACTCGACTTTGTGTCTTGAGAAAGGTCAGTGGAGACCGAAACCGGTTGACTGGTAAGAAGTATTTTAATTGTGATCACATTAAGAAGCCATCTGCACTATTGTTTGCCTTTCCTTTTTTGGCAGGTAAGGGACAACATTGCAAGTTGGAATTATTTGTTAACTACCGCCCAAGAAGATTTCTACATAATCAGCAGTTGGGATCCATATTGAGATAGACTATAGCAAGATTCTTATTATCCAATTTGAATATTTAGTTGGACTTTTAAGCATTTTATGTTATATCATCTGTTTTTTAACCCAATGTTGTTATATCTGGCCAGATTACAAGTGGATCGCTAAATATCGCTTTGTTGGAAGCGATATTAGCGATCCACATAGTAATAACAGCGCACACTAATGTGTGCTGGTATTACAAGTTTACAGCAATGCGAACATTGATGAGAAGCATTGCGCTCTTTAAAGTGCGCTTTATAGGCTAAAATGGGAGCCTCATTCTCATGCCATGACACACGGTATGAGAACCTTGTGCATCAAAGGGGGTAAGTAGTGCAGCTAGGGCAGCAATTTGTAAATATATGTGTATAGGATTATATACATATATATTTATGTGTTAATATGTGTATATTCAGTCCCCATAGACCACAGTTTAAAGGCTGGACTGACCATGTTAGCGGGGTCAGAGTTATATACTACTTAAAATGTTTCCTATTTAAAGTACAATTGGGAGAAAAGAAGCTACTCCCAGGTGACAACTGGGCCATAGAACAAGCTATTGAGCTGCTGTTTGTTCCTGACAGACTGCTTCTCTTTTTGTTTTGCATATGTAATATGACCCTGGGGATAGTCTCCCTAAGGGTGATGGGGGAAACCAGACGTGGACTCCTTGCCCAATGTGCTTAGAGGGATATGGCTGCACCTCACTGACAAGAAGGCCGAAACGATTGTCTGGGGTTGCCGATTTCCTTGTTCAGAGGAGAATTGCCTGGTATTTTGGGTCTGGACTGACCATGCCGTCGGGATCAGACTGATATACTACAGGAAAGTGTTCCTCTGTGAAAAACACAATTGGGCATAAAGAAGCTACTTCCAGGTGGCAACCAGGCCATAGAACAAGTTATTGAGCTGCTGTTTATTCCTGGCAGACTGCTTCTCTTTCTGTTTTACATGTGTTTAGCTAGCTCCCAGAAGTACATTCAATAAAGGATACCAAGAGAATGAAGCAAACTTAATAGTATAAGTAAATTGGAAAGTTATTTAAAAATGTATGTTTTATCTGAATTGTGAAAGAAAATGTTTGGGTTTCATGTCCCTTTAAAACTTCTTGCTATAACTGGAGGACTTGGAAAACACAGGAAGAAGATGTAACATAAGGTTAAAAGGAGTACCTGAAACGGTGACGGCACCAGAAATAGCAAACTTCCTACTACAACTATTCCAAGCCATAACGGAAGATAAAGATGATAGCAAATTCCAAATGGAAAGAGCACACAGAGCCCTTAGAGCACCACCAAAGAAAGGAGACCCTCCAAGGGACATAATTGTAAAAATGTTTCGCTTTAAGAGAAGGAAGAAATAATGGCGGCGGCCAGAAAAAATCCCACCTTTAAATTTAAAGGATCAGTCATCCAGTTTTACCAAGACCTCTGCCTGAGAACATTACAAAGACGCAGTGCACTTCGTCCACTCACGCAACTGTTACTTAAGAATCAAATTCCCTATATGGGGATACCCATTTGCACTGCACATTCAGCATGAAGGTAGAACAACCTCACTTGATAGTCTGTCAGAAATCCCGGAGATATGTAAACATCTAAAACTGGAATGTCCGGAGCTGCCAACCCTATCTCAAGAGCAAAAAACAACTCGTAATTCCTCGCAGCAAGGATCAACATCTAAGGGGAAATGGTCGAAAGTCCCTAAGAAAAAACAGAAAACATGATCAGCCCTTGACTATTTAAACTTACATGAGACAATCCGATGAAGGGGGAGAAGAAAAAGAATAACCAGGGACGGTCTGGCTGAGGATAGTTCTTGCTTAAGAGACATCATTGAGATGAGGTTGATTTAGAGATAAGTATATTTTCCTACCTGTACTGTTTAGGAGAATAGGTTGAGTCTTCAAAATGAATTAAATTGGACATCAGTGATGGATGCTAACCAAACTTTAAGTTTTTGTTATAACATTATATATGGTTTAAATTGTATGATAGAATAGACATTTGGAATTCGGGGGCGGGCCCAAGGCAGAACTGGGGCATGTCCCCACACACTTTCTGTATGAAACATAGCTATAGTTTTTGTATTATTATGCACCCACAATCTGATGTATTTTTCCACCACCACAAGTTATAAGTTGTGAAGTATTTTTTTTTAATACAAATTATATATTACATTATTAGCTTAACTATTGTTACATATCCAAAATGGATATATTTAGTTATACATTTATGATGTTTATGTTGATGTGCCCATTGAATTGCTATGCATCCTATTATTACTATAATGTGTCATGTTTTATGGGGAAAGTTGAAGACGGTAGAAAAACACTTTCTTTGCTTATAGATTTTGAGGCAGGGGAACAGTCCCCGGACAGGAAAAACTCAGATCAATATACATTTTGGACAATAGACACTATCCACAATAATAGCTATAAATCCTGCTTTATCTATGGAGTCGTGGGCTGTTAACCTGATTTCACATAATGTCAGAGGCTTGAACTCAGATATTAAGCGTAGAACAGCACTTACACAATATAGATCTTTAAGGGCCAATGTGATTTTCCTACAGGAAACGCATTTCTTAAACTCACAAATACCCAGATATTGGACCAGAGATTTTCCGCTTCACTACCATGCTATAACTGATTTGAAAAAAAGAGGAGTCTCAATCCTCATACACTCCTCTATACCCTTTATTCATACAGAAACAATTAAAGATAAAGTGGGCAGATTTTTAATAGTTAGAGGCCAGATACAAGGTACTGAGATTACATTTTGTAATATATATGTTCCCAATGATAAACAAGATACCTTCTTTAAGCTGCTATCACACCAACTGACAAATTGGTCTCAGTCTAGGACAATATTAGCCAGAGACTTTTTTTTTTTTAATTTTTCTTTATTGAGGTTATAAAAATGATACAGGCAAATGGCATCTCAATAACAGAAACATATCAGAATCACAAAACAATGTACATATTAAATGTTAAGATAAACATATATTTGATCGCCCAGTTAAGAAAATAAAAATAAGAGTTAACCTCAGATTTTCAGTTAAGGATTATCCCCTTAAGATATGCTATACAGACAATTAGAGTGATTTCCCTCAGTGGAAAATAGAGGCCACTCTTGGACCTCCTGAAAAAGAATATAAATCAAAGAGGGCATTTTAGGGGGGGAGAATAAAATAACAAACTGGGCCACTTTTGGACCCCAAATGGAAACACCTTAGCTTATGAACTAGAATAGTCATTATGGGTTTGATATATGTGATACATATATGATTAAACAGAAAAAAAACTACACAATAACCAGTTCTGATGGTTTTCAATGCATATAAGTTAACAACCTTCCCTTCTTGTTAATGGTGAGTGAGGGGTTGTTGAGCTCTTCTATACAGACTAGGGGATGGCATCACAGCTAACTGATACATTACATTCATCCCTTTCTGACTAGTCAACCAGATAGGTACATTAGGTTCTATAAATGGGATAGACACATAGCTCTAGAGAGGCAAAGGAGGGATTTCACAACCTGGTAACATAATGTGTTAAAATATATTTTGTGCCTAGAACAAACTTTAGAGAATCAGTGAGTCCCATGCCCCTTTGAGTGCGGTGCTGCAGAGACAGGGAAATTAGCAATATCTCAATTTATAATATAGAAGACCCTACAAAGGGAGTATCATGTGGTTGAACCAGTTGAAAACACACTGCTTTATAGCCTCTATGTCTGGAGGTATATGTGAGAAAAGGGCACATTTCCTATAACCGTTACACAAACATACTAACACTAGCAAATGACCTTAGGTAACTTGTTTAAGTCTAAGATATCCCTGATGGGTCTGGCTTTAACTTAACATCATTATAGGGTATTCTTTACAGTGGTTTACAATTTGATATAGAGTGACATTAGATTCTACAGACAAATTGTTAGCATAGGTATAGAAAGGCAAGGGTATAATAATATCACCCTGTAACGTGGTGTCCAAAACTTCATTTTTTCCCCACTGAGATGTCCAAGGTAATTACACCGGGACAAAGGGGAGAGTATATGATACCATTAGCCCACTCCAATGCGATCCAGCTGAGCAGATCTCCGGCACCAGATATCCCCTAGGCAGTTCAGTTCCCAGATAAATTGGGGGATTTTACCTGATGGCAAGTGTACGTTAGGAGCCGGTTCTGTGATGTCGAACCCAAGACAGAGCAGTGTGGGATATGTAAAAACAGTACCTTCATCCCGGCTCACACTCGGCGCCTCCGTGTTCAAGGAGGTGGAAGACAGCTGCGGAGGAACTGGAAAAGCTACGACAAAGTCCCACCCAGGGAATGGGTCCTCCGGTTCAGGTAGTATAAGTGCTAGCAGCCAGTTATTCCTCTGTGGTCTGGTAGAGACGTTGGCTGTAGTCCCCTTTGCTGCTAGTGCCATAGCGTGTGATCCTATTGTATGAGCAGAGCCACCCTTGTTTATAGAGCTGCCGTGAGTCCCCCTCAGAGCTACATTATCCCTGGTATTACAGATTGCCTCCGTGGGTGGATAGGGCTGTCCAGTAACTGGTAGCATGTGCTGGGGATAAGAAGCTCCGTCACTCTCCTCTTCCAAACAAACAGGCTCCGCTTGGGGACATTTTTCGGAGGGGCAAGCACTAACAGGGTTAGGCGCCATTTGCAGCGTCTCTTCGAATTTAACTCTGTAGCCTTCGAGTAAGCGGTTCAATTCAATCAAAATGTATGTAGTAGTCTCCATTGTCGACCTCTAAGACTAGCTTTGTGCAGGTATCTGAGATTAGTGTAAATCAGCGCACATACGGCACTGCTCGACAGTGAAGTCCGATAGGAAAATCACTGGGGGGGTTTCAGTTGAGGCCTAAACCTCAGGAAAAAAATGCTCCGGATTTTGAGCGCAAGTAGCAATCCTGGAAAGAAGGATGTCTGTTGAGAGGAAATCTTCTGTAGTTCAATATGCTATCAAATTAAAGTCCAGATGTAGATCTCAAATCCAGATATTAACTTAATGTAACAGGATGGCTGGAGCAGTTCAAAATTTGCGTCCAAGCATGGCCGCCGCCCGGAAGTCCCCCCAGCCAGAGACTTTAACGTGGACCTTGCATAACATTACAATCTAGAAAATGTCCCCAATTACTGACCAATAAGCAACACAGAAAATATAACAAGGCCAAGGTAATACTAGATCACCTGAGCACACATGACTCCTGGAAGACCAAATATGGAAACACTGTAGACACCACATACTATTCTGCAGCACATAAGATGTACACAAAGTTATATTACATATTTGTCAGCCAAATACTACAGCCTTCCCTAGAATCAGCCACTATCCCCTCCTGTGTGTAGTCAGATCACTCAATAACACAACTTAAACTAGGCACTCTACAGACAACTAGTAGAACTAAAACATGGACTTTTGACTCTTTTTGCCTAAAAGACCCACTAACGCTAAAGTCTATAACACAACGAATGTGGGAGTATTGGAATATTAATACGGGGACGACAGAGAATCCTATTTCGACCTGGGCAGCTCACAAAACCTTTTTAAGAGGACTGCTTATAAAGGAAAAAAATGCCTTGGTTAAAAAATTAAGCAGTCAAAGACTAGAACTTCAAAATGAAATAAACACATTGGAATAGCAACACAGACTTACACAATTCAAGACTATTTTTTAACAACTACAAGATAAGCGTTCGACATTAGACAGCATCCTTAATGACCAATCAGTTAGGGCAGCATTCCGACTTAAGACTAATTACTATATATACTCCAATAAACCGACAGATATATGGCCAATAAAATTTGTGGCAAACTGAGACTGTTTTGCTGATTACTGTAGTGATCTATATGACGGAAATAAGGTGGCGCAGTCTGCACAAACTAAAACTTTACTAACTAAATTTCTTAGCGATATACAACTACCTTCCTTGACGGAAAAAGACAGAGACAAGTTAAATCAAGAGATTACGATGACTGAGGTTCAACAGACAGTAATGGACTTAAAACCAGGAAAGACCCCGGGTCCTGATGGACTTCCGGGAGAATATTATTCTTCCGGTCCTCGTTACTCTCTCATTTGGTTAAGTTTTCAAATCACATCATGCAAGGATATACAATACCCCCTGACCTTCTCAGAGCAAGGATAGCTGTCATACCTAAGCCAGGGAAAAATGTAAAATGGTGCGCTAGTTATAGATCCATTTCTCTTATAAACCAAGATCTCAAGATCTTCACCAAGATATTGGCTAACAGGCTTAAATCTATACTACCAGATATTGCCCATCCGGATCAGGTTGGGTTTGTGACGGGAAGGGAAGCCCCTGATAACATCAGACGCATACTCATGACCATTATCAAAGACAAAAACGCCTTCTCTGGTCCTATCACTGGATGCAGAGAAGGCGTTTGACAGAATTGATTGGACATATATGTTTGCTGTCTTGGATGAGATGGGATTTGGGGGCCCCTTTGTGACAGCTTTACAAGGTATATATTCCATACCTACAGCTACGGTTAGGGCCATTGGACACCACTCCAACCCTATAAATGTTAGAAATGGCACGAGACAGGGGTGCCCACTTTCACCATTGTTATTCGCGCTTTGCATGGAGCCCTTGGCCGCCTGTATTAGACAGAATCCTGACATTACAGGTTTTCAATTTAAAAAAAAGAGATTATAAGATTGCTCTCTTTGCGGATGATGTTTTGCTGACATTGACTAAGCCCTTGACCTCTCTTACTAGCCTTTATGATGTCCTTAATCGGTTTTCTGCCATATCAGGATACAAAATAAATATGGACAAAAGTGAAGCTATGGCAATAGCATTGCCACCCCAAACAAAAAAGTTGATTGAACTTAATTTTGAATTTTCCTGTGTTAAGTCACATATCAAATATCTAGGGATTAACTTGTCTGCTCAATTTACAGAACTTTATAAAATAAATTACTTGCCTTTATATAGAGAAATTCGTAGGGATATTGCAAAGTGGAAAAACCTTAACTTTTCATGGTATGGCAGAATTTCGGTAATAAAAATGAATACTCTCCCGAGATTATTATACCTGTTCAGGACTTTACCTATCCCAGTACCAAAAAAAGATCTGGAAACATTACAATCAAAACTTATTAATTTTATCAACAGCAAAAAACACTCAAGAATCCCTTTCCAAACACTGACAAAGCATAGACAGCTAGGGGGGATTGGAATCCCTAACCTGAAAGACTATTATGATGCCTCTAGATTAGCCCAAACAGCACTAATGGGATTGCCTAACACTGACATAGTATGGATAGGGTTGGAATCAGATTTGGGAGATTTTGACTCCCCAGATGCTCTAATATGGGATACCTCTGTATCTCTACAATTAATCCATAATTGTTCTCTGATTACCGGTCACTCGGTGGAGCACTGGAGAACTTTAAATAAAAAGAATAAAATGGTTCCAGATTTCTCATTAAAGACACCACTTAGATATCTTATCTCGAAGGAATACAGGAAACAGCTAGACAAATGGGTAAATAAAGGTCTTTATCGAGTGGGGGATATGGTACTACATAATAAACCCTTAACCTTTACACAAACTCAGGAGAAACTGGCACCGGACCCCCTTAGATGGTATTTATATTTGCAAGTCACTTCTGCCTTAGGTAAATTCTTATTAAATGCACGAAATCAACTCAGTACCACATTGGAGAAAATATGCTGTGCTGACACTAGGCAGAAACATACCACCTCACGTATATACATAGCATTACAATCCGCAACAAGTGAAGAAAAGTCTTCTCTTATGTGCAAATGGGAAACTGATACGGGCATTAGGTTGGAGTTGAGGGAATGGTAAGATTTGCTCTATTCCTCTTGTAGAGGTCTGATAAGT
Organism: Bombina bombina; assembly: GCF_027579735.1. Classification (NCBI taxonomy): domain Eukaryota; kingdom Metazoa; phylum Chordata; class Amphibia; order Anura; family Bombinatoridae; genus Bombina; species Bombina bombina. The sequence continues at coordinate 46,075,503 of NC_069500.1, forward strand.
GCAGACTTGCGGGAAAATAGTTATAAGACCATTTTTCGGTGGTATCTAACCCTAATAAAAAACTTTCCACTTTACAGAGGTAAGAAACAGAAAATGCTACAGGGAATGTAATGAAATAGGAACTTATGTACATATGTGCTGGTAAATGCAAACAAGATGAAGTACTAATACCCTCAAGGCCCTAAATTAAAGCTACAGAAAGACAATTACTATATAGTGGAGAAAACGGACATGGGAAGGTTTTAACAGACATTTTATCCCCTATAAGGAGTATAGCTTTTAATGGACCAATTGGCAATGACACACAAGACTGCTCTTCAAATGACCACTTGTTATTTTGTTTTTTGTTCTTCGTTTTTTTAGGTTTTACTTAAGTTGTTCCTTTGTTATTAGTTTTTGAAAATAATATGCAAAACATCCCTGTTAAATATTGTTCTGCTCTGTGCATCAGATTGGGGTCCTTGATGCCTGCAACGAAATCACATTGCGCTGTATAATATAAAACTGTATGGACGTTGTGGACTGATATCTCAACTTACAGTCAATTGTAAAGTTCTATACAGAGGATGGACGATGTACATTTACCACATTGATGTAATATCCAATGATCCCATGTTGTACTGAAATATTAATGCTTATCAATATGTGATGTACTTTGCATAATAAAAAATATTTTAACATAAAACTGTTTGCTATAAATGAATTATGAAAGAAAAATCGTGGGTTCCATGTCGCTTTAATGCTCATTGGTAGGAAGTTCTTCAAATCTAAACAGAGAATGAGTATAAGTAGGAAACACCTTACCGACATGGGGCTTAGGTAGGAAGTAATATAAAGAATAAACATCAGTAGAAAAATTACAAATACCAATGCTTAATTTTAATTTTATTTGTAATAGCATTTTTTCCAGTCAAAGAGCAAACTCAACATGTTTTAAATTTATGATATAATTTTATATTTTTTATTTGATCTTTAAAGTATACTGTATAATTATGCATCTAGTCAACACTATTTTCTGTTTTACTTTTATTCTGTTTATGCTAAATCTTTATAAATGTTTTTGATTTAAGTTTACTTATGGAGAGCCAAGATAAAATATTCTGAGCAGTAATGCATACACAATATAATAAGGTATTATTAATATGGAAAAACTAGTGATTTTTTTCTACAGATGGATTATTATTTGTAAAACAACATAGTCGAAGGTAAAAAAGTAAAATGATTTTTAGAGTTCATTGTCTTCAACAGTGTTTTCTTGTTACTGTAAATGCTATGAAGTTGTATGTGCAAATGATACCTAAGATGATTCATGTCTTTCTAGATAAAAAGTAAATGTACTCAGTTCTTTTTACCTTTTTAGACTCACATACTGCCAGACTGATACATTTTTCCTGTGAAATATTACATTTTTAAAAAAAGAGTTGAAGAGATAGACAATATAATGAGGCAACACTTATTGTAAACGCAGGAAAGAGTTTTGAAAGGACCTGAGAAACCTATCATTTTAAAGTATCAAAGAAGGTACGTTTATCCAGGGACAAAGAGATAGATAATGAATAAAAAATGAAAATTAATCTTTTCCCATTGAAACATATGTTTTATCTAGTTCAAGTCATGAAATACAAAGATTATGTATTCATAAAAAAAGTAAATATGATGAATAAAAATGTTTCTGCTATGGAAATGGCACTAAAGTTATATGTAAAGTTTTTTGTAGCATCATGAAGCTGTTAGTGAAGTGTAATTTTAATTTTATTCTTAATAGTAATTCAAAATATTTTTTCTTTATTTTTTTTTATTTTTTTGTTAAAGATAGGCAATAATATACTTGCAGTTTTAAAGATTTATAATAATAGGATAATAGTTTAATTTAGCAAGACTATGCAATATTCCTAATAATGCAGTTGGATTAGAAAAAGGAAACTGAGCAAAAACATATTGATGGCAATGTGATTTCACAAAAAAAAATTATTAAAAAAAAAAATGAAATAGTCTCCAGTCGGTTGTGACTGGAAATGTTAAAAGTGTGTTGCAATGGAGAAGTAAATATATATACAGATTTCTATCTTTATATACCACCACTTTATGTCTGCACCATGGGACACTAATGAATAAAACATGTTTGAGACTTCCTTAATGGATCACTAAATACAGTATAAATTAATAACTGATAAATACACTCTTTAAAAAAAAAAAAAAAAAACAATGCAATAGCACTTACTTTAAATTTGAAATCAGCAGTATATTTTCTGGCAAATTTCAAAGTTAATTTAATTTTCCACCCTAGTATTGGCCAGGACAGAAATGTACATATGTATTTGTTAGCCATAAACGTCATATCTCTAATACCAGTGCCAAAATCCTTAGGAAACACAAGATAACAGAAATCCCAACCCCAGGATCTAGAAATGGCATTTAGCAATTCTGTTCATAAAATGTTTCTTTTTATTTTGTACTCGTACACCACTTTGGCCAATTTTTATGAAATGTACATTTTGGGCAGCTGTGGTAAAATGATAATTTGTTCTGTGTAAATGTGTAGTTGTTTAGCGGATCTTATTGATTTTGATTAAAGCCAATCAGCGCCAGACTGGGAAAGACTGGCCCTAGCACCCTGTCTCAACCCCCAGCCCATCCCCAACCCCACTTTCACTCCCCCTACCTTGCCTAGGGCTGCTATTCTGTCACAACAGTTCCCCACAACCTCGTCAGATGTGGTGCAGCCTTGAAGAAACATGCTACACATGCACACAAATCTCACTCCATGACCTTCCTGACCAAGAATGGGCCCTTACAGCGATGGAGGCCCTCAGTTCCACGTGGAATGTCCAGATATCTGGGCGGGGCAATCTGGCACTGAAGTTAAACATAGTAAACCATATCCGGCAATTAGGAAGAGCCAAGGCCGCCATCAGGGGGTGATAGCCATGACTCCAGTCAGGGGCCCTGTGCTTGTCAGGGGCCCGACCGGGCCCCCCTCATACCCTCGCTATTAGCTGCACAGAACATTTTATAAGGAAGGGTTCTTTACATGCTGCACGGCAGGCACTGGAAACTACATGTTCCACAATGCCATGCAGCAAATGTCTCCTTCAAATTGGAGTGGGAGGGAGGAGTTCCCACCAGGACAACAAGCAAAACAGTGAGTGAGGAGGAAGAGTGCTCCTGGCACAGCTGAAGCAGCTAAGGTTGCCACCAGGTTAGAGCCACTGTTTGTGCCTGCCTTGTTATGTTTAATTGAGGTTTGTAGTGGCGGGGGATACCTGCTTTGATATGCTATGCTGCCGGCTGAGCCTTCCCTGTGTCAGACACAAAAAGATCCGTGCAGGGCTTCACCTGGCTCAACATTTGTCTGTTTATCTTCTTGCTGATCAGGTCAGCTATGCAGGCTGCTCACTCCTGCTATATAACATTTGGAACGGAGAGGGTCTTTAATATGCTGAAAAAATATGTGAAAACAATAGCAATGGCTTACTGCCCTTAACCCTCTGCCCCCAATGCCATAAATGAGTATGAGTTGACAGTTATAGTGCTGAGAACATACAGTCTTACACACACTTTTAAAAGTGTCTTAGTGACTTTAATCACTAGCTGTATTAAATGTTATACAACTGCTGGTTAAAGCCAGACAAAAAAGAGTGTTGGTGGCGCCAAGGAAGGCAGACTGTCCATGTACAAAAATAAGGAACCAGTTATGAAATTAAAAATATTTTATTAATATATAAAGTGTTTGAATTTCTATGTGAGAGGATTCAAATCTTCTTATCAATCCAATAAGTAGTTTATTAGCAACTTCAAAATTAATCATCAATCTTAAAAAACATCATCTTAAAAATAAATAACTATGCGACACCGGTGTCTAATAAAATATATCCACTATCCTAAAAATATAATAATAATAATATTCTAAAAAGCATCAATTCACCTGTACAATTCTTAGCAGTATTGGCTCCAGTATATCTATAACTAAATACAATATACAATAATAGAACGTACACTCGGGAATTAACCCTTTAATTAGGGTAAATAGTTAGAAAACAAAACAGTATTCTACTTGTTTCAACTGCATCAATACTAAATCAAATTCCTGATTTGCAGCAGCTCATTAATGAGACACAAAGTGGTTCACACAAAATTGCAGTTCACACAAAGTTGCTTGAAAATAAATATTTTAAGAATTCTTTTAACCCCTTGGGTCCATTCTTTAACACACTAAACAGAGTTTTCAAAGTTTAGCCACTTGTCACTTGTATTACCACGGTTAGAAAGATTTTTCCTCCACTCTGTTGTAGCAGACTTATTAATTCACAAAAGGCAGTCTTTCTTTTTACCTCTCTGTATGCTCAGACAGCTCTTAGCTCCTTATATGAACAAATGTCAGTAACTTTACCTTAGTCGATCAGCTAATTTGAAGATACTTCGTGCGCTCACTAGGATTAATGAAAACATGCTCCTACCGTTCACACCTACAAGCCTTAATCTTCACTCAGGATGTTCCAGTGATAGGTTTATTCAGGTGTACGGTTCTGGGAGCGAACGTTATGGTAATATCCGGTTCCTTCCTTTCAACAGTAGCTTCTAGACGGTATATCCACACGCATCTTGATAAAGGCTTTACAGCCGATACGCGTGGATATACATTCTAGAAGCTCCTGTTGAAAGGAAGGAACCGGATATTGATATGGAACTGCCCAAGACCATTACCATAACGTTCGCTCCCAGAACCGTACACCGGAATAAACCTATCACTGGAACATCCTTAGTGAAGATTAAGGCTATCTATCATCTATCTATTATCTATTTATTTATCTATTTACATACCTACCTTATTATTAGCATGTACACTGGTGAAATTTTATGTTCGGATAATTTTTTTCTTCCAAATATTTAAAATATATTTTATTTCACATATTTAGCGGCCGCTCTGTTCGCGATTTGTCTCATTTTAAACTAAATAAATACAGACTAGTTTTTGAATATTTATTTTGGTTATCGTTAAAAAAATGTACATGTTCCATTGCTACAGATGAAAAAGTTCACCTGTAGCAAATAAAATACTTACCTAAGCGTGCTAGAGTGCTGCGCTAACCAGACCCTGATGTTCTCAGAATCCTGACTGTGCAAACAGGAGGCTCAGAGTGGTGACTCCCTGAGCCGGCACTAAAGAACAGCAGGTTAGCCCAGGTCTCCAGCGAGCTTAGGTCAGTATTTTTTAACAAATGCAGCATTATTCCTTCATTTTCTTTTAATTCTGTGCAACATTCTTTTACATATATGTCTTGTTAAAATGCATGTCTACTAATTATCTGTCTATCTTTCGGTCTATCTAATTATCTGTCTGTCTATCAAATCCTTCTGTCTAATTATCTGTTTCTGTTTGTTTCTAGTCTTTATTTTACTCTTAATGGGCTCCATGTACTAAGCTGTCTGCAAGGTCTTCGTGACTATTTCCGTCTAAATTTCTGCGTGCGGATCAATAACCGTATGTACTATGCCACGAATCCATTGAAAACCTTACATTAACAAATGTCAAGCAAACTTGTCCGCAACTCTTGAATTCCAGTCTTTTTTGTAGCTCGAAAATACTCGCTCAACATAAATCTCGCACAAAACAGTAATTACTAAACTATCTATTTATACGCTCGTGAATTTTTCCACACCTACCTCGTGAAAAATCCCTCGCCAGCTAATAGGTGGCGAGCACCATAATAAACAATAGGGTCTATAAGATATACACCTACAACTGATTTAAAAGAGGGACAATACAGTAATTAGAGTTATGTTTTACCTCTTAGGTCGCTATCACAATCATCTGTGATCCCGACAATTACTTCTGGGCCTAGACGCTGCACCAGTCTCTGCTCGTAATCGGTCAGATCAGCGACATAAGCTGTTCCACCTCCGGTAGCAAGAGTAGAATTTTTTTCTTTTGCCAATTTGGCTTTGGCAAATCTTTTTATGTTGTTGTACCTTTTTTTGATTTGGTCAATGTCCTTTTTCCCAGGTCCCTGAGCACTGACAGCATCGCTTATCCGAGTCCAGATACTTTTTTTTCGGATACTCGAAGTTTGCTTTGCACGGCAACCAAATAAATTGTCATACGGGTCTAGAACCATATCGACAAGAACCAGGTTCTGCTGATGTGAAAAGTGTGGATTCTTCGATTTGGACTGTGAATCCGATCGAGAAGTAGCCATACTTAATTTATCAATAACAATAAAAGTCAGTAAAGCTTCAAGTTCGGGAACTATGCAGTCTGACAAAATTGATAAATTCTACTTTATATAGTGCTGCAATATGTTCCCGCGACAAATCTGACGTTTCTGACACCTTACAGTCACGTGGGACAAACATGACTGACAAGTTGTAAGCAAATAATAGTACATTCGCAACTAGCGAGGTGTCATATGTATGAATCATTCCCCAGTGCTTGATGCGGATTAGACGCAAGATTTTTTTGGATGTTTTTTAGTAGATATGGCGGGCAAGCAACATCTCGCTAGCTGCGAGTTCAAGCGAGTCGAGCAGACACGTTGTTGGTGAGAAAATTGACGCTTTATTACATGGAGCCCAATATTTATATTTATTTTTTAGCAAATACATGGGATTCTTTAGTTTTACTTAACATTAAGCATTTTAGATTTTTTTTAAATAAACAATAAACTAGTCTTTTGCTTAAGACATCATTGAAATAAATTCTAATAATATAGAAAAGCTAATCAAGACTTTTTTCTTTTCTTTAAACATTCACCAGTAAAGTATATATGAATCATTGTAGTTAAATTTTTTAATTGGCTTTTCAAAGGATTCCAATATGCCCCTTGGTGGTTAATCGTCCATTCCAGATGTTTATTAGAAAGAACTACACCATTTGTAAGATGTGAGTTTATGACATTAATAGGGATGATTTTGATTAGTATGCTTTAGATTAATGTGGTATAATGAACCTGCAGCACATACGTTAATGAATACACAATACCTATAGCTACCTATTTACACATTATTAGCTAAATATGTTAGTTCTAAACATATTAAGAAAATGATGGTTAGAAGCAGTTAATGTTCTCGGATCTGACTTACATATAAACTGATGTTCAATCTGTGCATTGCTTTAGGCAACAAATAACTGGAAAAGTTTTCAGTACATATTAAATTACCGAATATTGTAGTTTTTTTCATATAACCTTAGAGTAAACATAACTAATAGCTCTGTTTTGTTACCTGAAGCGATGATGAATATTTGGTGACATTATTGTACAATTGCTTTTCAAGTTCAACTTACAAATATATCTGATTCATATAACATTCAGTGAATCAAACATTAAAATGAAATGTTTCAGTCATATGCTATGATTGCTTACGTTCAGTGCAAAAATATGTCTCAAGGTCACTTTGTAAGCAGTTATTTTTTTTTTTTAAATGTTTAATTGTAATATATGATGAACATAAGCGTCAAATAAAAATTGTCACTAATTAAAAAAAATGGTTAAAATAACCTCTGCCTGCTTACAGTTAGAACACGGTTTCTCAATTCCTAATGTACAAAGTAAATCTTACCTGCTTAAGAACATTAAAGGAACAAAATAATCAAATTTGAGATATTTGCTAGTGCATTTAATTTATATAATAGAAATATTATATGAAAGATACAGTATATCTATTTCCGTGCATATAAACCTTTGCTCCACCCATCCCGATTGGAATGCCACGCCTACTCAGATTGTCAGTGCTGGGTCGTTCAATGCAAATTGAGTAATCACTGGCATTATGCGCACCAGTATACCATTCAAACAGTTACAGCTTTTAATAAAAAAGTATTTTTGATAATATATGTATTCTGCAATAACTGCTTCAATTAAAGTTGAAATGTGTTTATGTAAATTTCAGTTTTGAGTATTATGTTCTTTTAAGATAAAAATGTAATTTCCTAAAAAAATCGCCATTAAAATGGTCTAGACACACATAATAGGAAAAAACTCATTATTTTGTTTGTAGTAAATGTGTGTTACAATAAAATCTTTAAAAGTGACATAAAAAACTGACATTTCCCTTACCCCATAAAGGTTTAGACTACAAGTGGAGCACCAAAATATTAGCGCTATTTTGTGTTTGTGTCGCTTGAGTTAAATAAATAGTGCCTCTATTTTTGTGCCCATATTGCAAGTCAAAAGTAATATTGTAGCAATAAAGTAATAGTCTAGGTTGTGATATCATCTGGATGTCAAATAGCTCAGAGTGCTAAATCCGTCACATAATAGACGTCTTTGGAGGCTATAGCTCAAACGCTAAGCTGATGGTGCACTAACCTCAACTCAAGTAATAAAGTTTTTCAATTAGTTATATGCTATAGTAATTAATTTAACTTTAAGTATAAAACACTTCACAAATACCTACACATACACTCATACTTATTTACACACAATATAAATATATACATATATATATATATATATATATATATATATTTACATATATGCAAATACACAAACATACATATACACTTTTGAGCCCTTCCCAGTCCTATATGCATATTATAAATGATGAGCTTAACTCATTGTCATGGATTTTTCATGACAGAACAGACTCCATGTTTTTTTTTTATTTAAGCCTAACCAGGGCTCAGCTATTATGACATTGTATTTTGTTTTCCTCACTCTTGCTGATTGAGAAGCTTCATATCAATATGTTTTCCATGATTCAAGGTAGGTTACTTGCTTAGGCCCCAGCTAGTAGCTTATTTCTGTAAATAAGTGCAATTTATAACCTTGACTGTAGTTTAGGAATGTTGGGGTAAACATAAATAAAATGAGTATTTTCCTTGAATTTCTACCCTATATGCGGGAGCCATCTACTATTAGAACAAGAATATTTCATCTAATTAATTTTATGTTAATTATTGATTAAAATATTATAATTAATGATTCCTCCTAGATGAGAGAAGGGGGATATATAGGGTCTAGCCTAATGGGAGGTGGTCGTTTTTCCTATGCTTGGGAACTGGTCACATAAGATATGGAGTTGGTAATTTGCTAAACAACTACAGAGGTCCGAGATTATTGGATTATAACTGCTGAGGCTAGTTGAGCCCACTCGGACAGACCTACAACCTGACAGTTTGATTCCTGTCTGCAAAGGGGTATTTATTTACTTTGGTGATGTATGAAATTGAGTCACTATAAATGTTAATATCATTAAGATTTAAACTTTATGTAAACCTTTGATCAGGTAAATTAATTAATTGTTTTATAGCCTGGTGTTTTCCTTTTAAATATTCCTACCACCTGGTCTTATTTGTCGACAATAAATTATGATAGATTATTATCTGACGGTTTGTCAAAATTATTAATTTACCTGATTCTCTGCAATTACCTTAGAGGGTTTATAACCAAATATTTAGTTCCTATTATCATGCCAATGTTTGTGTTGTTTTGAAAATATGATTTAATTATCCTTATAGTTTTATCTCTGTATTATTATCGCTTTCATTGATTATTATAGGACTGTAGTTTATTTCTCTGTATTATTTTGATTGCTAAAGTTACTATTAAATGCTAATTATTTTTCCAATCAAAATGCTTTAATAAAGCTAATTTTTGTTATTCATCTGGTGTCGGTATAATTAATAGACTGATAGCAACTAAAAGGATTGTGTTTATTATCTTTTCCAAGTTATAATAAATAATGTGTCATTAAAAATTGTACCATTTCACATAATATACTTTTATAGATAAAGGTAATATTCATAACATCATCATTTATAATATGATCGCTAATTGCACTCCCTGCCCTTTATATTAAATGTATAGGGCCACAGCGGGAGGCAAATCCTTCTCTCACCTGGCAGCCAACACATAGAACACTCTCCCACTGCACCTCAGACAAGCTACCTCCCTAACTAAGTTCAGAAAGGACCTCAAGACCTGGCTCTTCGACTGAACTGCAGCAACCCCAAGCGCCTTGAGACCATTAAGGGTGAGTAGCCACACTTTACAAAAACCCAATAGATAGATAGATAGATAGATAGATAGATAGATAGATAGATAGATATCTCTGTTTAACCATTTTACCATCCACTTATAATACTAGTTCTATCTACTGCTATCCATTTAAAATCTAGACCAAATATTTGCAATGATTTTCCTATAATTTAATTCTGAAAAGTGTATTTTTTTTAGTGACTGTGCTTACCTGTGGACTGTGAATTTATGTGTTATATTTATATATATATATATATACATTGAAGTCCTTTCTAGTCAAACACTTTGTCATATAACATATCCCTTTCTAAAACATTTTTATTTATATTAGTATGATATATTTTTTATTAAAAAGTGTGTATATGTGTGTAATGCCTTATTTAATATGTTTTTGATGCGTTTTGTACAACTTTTTTTTTAACCCTTACAGTTTACTTGCGCTAAATATTCTTGCACAGTTTTGGCTTTAAATCGAGCGCAAACTATAACTTTCAACTAAGTGCAAATTAGTGTGGTTGTGATAATCATTTAAAGTAATGGCTGTGCTTGAGGGAAGTTGGCCTAACCCTTCTCTGGTTAACACGCTTTACCACGGACTTGTAATATCAAAGTTGTGCGCTAATGGTAGCGTGGGCAAACAAAATTTGTTAATGCGCACACGTTATGATTAGCACGCCACTTGTAATCTGGCCTAAATGACTACAGAAAAAGGAATAAGATAAACAGCATTCAAAAGAACAAAACACTGCATATTTTTATAACAAAAGTAATGGTTTAAAAACATCTATGTTGTGTGAACTAAAATAGGCTTTCACTAGGGAAGAGGTGTTACTTTTTTCCAGAATTGAAAATTCAAAATGACTAGGCATGGGCGAATGTGTAAATTTTTGAATTTCGAATGTAGAACGAATGTTATTACCGAAATTCGAATTATAAATCCAAATGTTGATAAGAACGAATATTCTTAAAAATTCTATAATCGAATGTTATTTACAGTTTTCGAATGTCACTTTCGAATTAAAATTTTTATAATTATATCGAATGTCCACATTTGAAATTTCGATTTGTGCCGTTTTTAAAATGTTGCGAAACATACGCCCATCCCTAAAAATGACCAAAAAAATGTTTTTTATTCATTAAAACATTTCTTTGGGTTATACTAATTTTATGTACCTGCTGGATTTATATATCTATCTATCTATATATATATATATATATATATATATATATATATATATATATATATATATATACAATTTCAATGTTTGGAGACAAGTTGAAAGAAAGGATTAAGATGGCTTTTATGTAGCATAATGGGATCTAGGCCTATATGTTGTATTCAAACATCCTATTATACTGAAAAACTCTTTGTCCTAATAAACCTGCTAGTTTCTTTAATACTTAGAATTTTTTCGTATGATTCATTTGCGTGCCAGTCATTGTTTTAGATTACAACAAGGATCAACATTGCTCCAGACAAATAATCCATTCAAACACAACTCAATTCTTCATTTGCTTCATTGCAATTCTGAATATGTAACCTTTTAAAGTACATTTGAAGGCTACAATAATTTATAATTTATTGGAACATGAAAGCTATTTGTTTTATTCTTACAGAGTATTCTTATACTTTAGAACAGGGATTTTTTTCTAAATTCATCATTATATGAGTATTGTATCTATATGAAAAAAAGTTGCATGCATTTTTATAATTGTATTTATAGGTTGTTTACTATAAATATTTCTAGCATTTATTGTGTTGCACATTTCTAATACATAACATAACATTTTGATCTAGCTTTCCCCCTGTATAGTATACAATTATTCAGTTGAATTCCTGAGATGGGAAGAGATCACCTGTTGCAGAGTGGCTGAGTATGATCAGTTAAAGTTGAATGAGAACACCAGCAATTGGATGGTAACTTTGAAGACATGACTGATACAAGCACCCTAAGTTATCATTACTTTAAAACAAATAGCACTTAAATTTGCCCTTCTTATGACTTTAACAAACAGAGAACCAGGTTTCTCTGAAGAAGGACACATTCACTAACCTTCTAAATGCGTTAGGTGATATATAGACACTAAGTTTAAAGTGCTTTTAACTGGAACTTTTATTTTATCTATATTGTGAATTCTTTTATCTCCACAATTGTTTTTACTATGACTTTTTTAAGCACAAATCTGAACCGAACTACATGATTTTAACTGGAACTTTTATTTTATCTATATTGTGAATTCTTTTATTTACACAATTGTTTTTACTACAACTTTTTTAAGCACAAATCTCAACTGAACTACGTGATTCCCCTGCAATAATATCTGAAGTCATCTGTATAATGGCATTTGCATTCAGACCGCTTGACAATACCCCATGTTTTGAGGATACCTAATGTGAGCAAAATTGTATAGGGGATACTGTAAAAAGGTTGGGGTGCTTCCCTAATAAAACTATACTGCACTATTGGTGTATTTCTGTTTTATTTCCATATTATCTGGCAATGCCTGGAGGGAAGTTTCCTAACCATACTATACCATACTAAAGGATGCACTGAAGACAATACACACCTCAGATATGGATCTGGCGTCAGGAACCGCTGGTGAAGCCACGCTCAGGCTATCCTGGATCACCCTTACTTACCTCATACAATTGAGGTAAGGTTCTAGTAATGAGATATTCTTACAGTTTGGGGATTTTTGCAATTTATATCTTCACAATAGAAATCTGCTAAAAGTTGGCACTATTTATTTTTGGACTCTTATTATAGAGACATTTGGCCCATACGACTTATTGTATTCAATTGCAAAAATTACTATTTCTGCTTATATGGTATATGCAATTTCTCTTAAAAAGAATAAATAGGGAAACCAGGGACTTTCAAATGTGGACAGGTCAATTGCTGCATGTGCACCCACAGTTGGAATCATGATTTCATCATGAATTGGAATAATACCAAAAAGGTGCCCATCAAAGCTAGAGGCAATTGTCATTCCACATTCGTAGTCTATGGTTTGACCTGCGGTTGTGGGAAAATTTATATTGGAAGAACAAAAAGGAAAATAAAAAGAAGATGCTATGAGCATATTACTAACATAGAGATAGGTTTGAAGACACACAGTGTGTCTGAACATTTTAGGCTCTATCATCGACAGGATCCCAGCAGTCTGCGTATTAGTATCCTGGAAATTGTCCCAGTAGGCACCAACCCACACCAAAGGTTAAATATTTTAAGACAAAAGGAAACAAAATGAATCCAAGAGTTAGAGAGTATAACAGCTAGGGGTCTCAATATAGATTTAGACCTACAAGCCTTTATGATTTAGGCTAGGGATCAATTCACAGTATCTTTCAGTCTAACATATTAACATATTAAGTTTAACGAGGTTTTGAATATGGAAGTTTTTTAACATGGGAGTTTATTAATATGGGAGTTTTTTTAATAATTTTTAATAATAAATGTTTTCAAAATAGAATATTTTAAATGGGGTTTTGAATAAAGAATAAATGCATATAATATGTGGTTGTCAATATGAACTTTTTTAACATTTCCATAAAAGAATGTGATTCACCATTTAAAATGTAGCAATGTATGAATTTTTACTGAGTTTTAATTAACATCATGTATATTATTTTATTTAACTTTTTTTTACAACACAGGAACAAGAGTGCATTATAGAATAACTTGTTCCTTGATATGGTTTAATCGAGGGTGTTTATGTAGTATGTTTTATGATTTAAACATTTTTATATTGAGTTTTTGATTAACGTTTTATATAAACAAAATAGTACTCACTTTGAGGAATATCTAAGCCTTACAGGACTGTTATAATTTGTATATGGGAGCTCGTTGGTTAAATCAGCTTCCCTGCATGTCCGATGCTGGTGTTCAAAGGAGGTGTGTATGTAAACAAAAGTCGCGTCATCACGCATCACGTTGGAGGAATGGTCAGCGAGTATATAGGAGAGAATCGGGCCGAGAAATGTCAGCCGCCTTCAGAGCCTTGACAAAGTCCGAGAGAGCAGGACGAAACGCGTAGACGTAAGAAAGGCTTGTTTGGACATCCATTAGTATTACATTTGCTGCATAAAGACTGAGAAGGTTTGTAGCAACAACATCAAGCGGGGAGTCGACTGGAGGTGGAGACAGAGTGTTTCTAACCTATTCCGGCACGGATCTACTATCCTGAGTTGCTTTCACGGACTTGTTTCTATCAAGGCATAATTATTTTTATCTTCTTGTAAGTGCAATTATTTATATGCTCACAATAAATTTTTGTTAGATTCACCTTGAGTCGTGGATGCGCTCTGTGTTCTATCATTCCAAACTATATAGGTGTATTTTCTTTTTTATTTTCTGTAATTTAGTGTGGGGAGTTTTCCGTAATTTAGTTTAATTATAGAGTAGTGTTAGGTGTAATTGTAACTTAGGTTAGGCTTTATTTTACAGGTATATTTGTATTTATTTTATCTAGGTATTTATTAAATAGTTAATAACTATTTAATAACTATTGTGCCTAGTTAAAATAAATATAAAGTTGCCTGTAAAATAAAATTAAATCATAAAATAGCTACAATGTAACTATTAGTTAGCTATATAAGGGTTTATTTTACAGGTAAGTATTTAGTATTAAATAGGAATATTTTTTTTAATTATAGTAATTTTATTTAGATTTATTAAAAATAGATTTAAGTTAGGGGGATGTTAGGGTTAGACTTAGGTTTAGGGGTTAATAACTTTATTATAGTAGCGGTGACGTTGGGGTTGGAAGATTTCGGGTTAATAATTATAGGTAGGTGTCAGTGATGTTGAGGGGGCAGATTAGAGGTTACTAAAATTTAACTAGTGTTTGCGAGGCGGGAGTGCGGCGATTAAGGGGTCAATACATTTATTATAGTGGCGGCGATGTCCGGTCGGCAGATTAGGGGTTAATAATTGTAGTTAGGTGGTGGTGAGGTTGGGGGCAGCAGATTAGGGGCTAATACATATAATGTAGGTGTCGGAGATGTTGGGGGCAGCAGATTAGGGGTTCATAGGTATAATGTAGGTGGCAGCAGTGTCCGGAGCGGCAGATTAGGGGTTAATAATATAATGCAGGTGGCGAGGATGTCGGGGGCGGCAGATTATGGGTTAATAAGTGTAAGATTAGGGGTGTTTAGACTCAGGGTTCATCTTAGGGTGTTAGGTTTAGACTTAGAAAGTATTTTCCCATAGGAAACAATGGGGCTGCGTTAGGAGCTGAACGCTGCTTTTTTGCAGGTGTTAGGTTTTGTTTCAGCACCACTGTATCCTATGGGGAAATTGTGCACGAGCACGTTTTGCCAGCTTACCGCTACCATAAGCAACGCTGGTATTACAGGTAGAAGTGGCGCTAAATTTGCTCAACGCTCACTTTTCTGAGGCTAACGCAGCTATTCAGAAAACTTGTAATACCAGCGTTGTTTAAAGTGAGCGCTGGAAAAAAAAGGCTTGTTAGCAACGCAAGTTTTTACCGACAAAACTTGTAATCTAGCCGATATATTGTTATCTCTTTGTGTATTTATTCCATCTTAACACGAATAAATATAGGCTGATCAACTGTGTCTGTATTGATATATTTAACCTATGCAGCAGTCAATTACGTCAAAGGTACTAATGTCCTTATCAAACCTAATGTGTCTAATTGTTGCTATATCTGCAATTATCTAAGGAATAAATCACTATCACCTAGATTACAAGTTTTGAGCGCTATAGGGAAAGTAAAGAACGCCACAAGGTGGCGTTATTTAATTCCCTATAGCCCTGCTATTACAAGTTTTTAAAAACACTGCTTACGCGTGCAATATGGAGATTTTAAGCTCCATACCGCACACAAAACAAGCAATGTGTTTGACGTGCTCGTACACGCTTTCCCCATAGACATCAATGAGGAGAGCCGGCAAAAAAAAACCTAACACCTGCAATTGTGGAAACAAAAGCTCCGTAAAGCAGCCCCATTGATGTCTATAAGGAAAAAGAAAACACAGTTTAAACCTAACACCCTAACATAAACTCTGAGTCTAAACACCCCTAATCTGCTGCCCCTGACATCGCCAACGCCTGCCTACAGTTATTAACCCCTAATCTGCCATTCCCAATATCGCTGACACATAAATAAAGCTTATTAACCCCTAATGTGCCGCTCCCGATATCGCAGCCACTATACTAAAGTTATTAACCCCTTATCTGCAGCACCCCAACAACTATATTAAAGTTATTAACCCTTATTCCACCGCTCCTGATATCGCCACCTTCTAAATAAAGCTATTAACCCTTAAACCTCTGGCCTCCCTCATCACTAACACTAAATAAACCTATTAACCCCTAATCCACCCGCCCCCCACATCGCAACAACCTAAATTAAACTATTATCCCCTAACCCTAATGTAACCCTAACCCTATCGTAACCCTAAACCTAACAGCCCCTAACTTTAACAAAATTAAAATCGGTCTAAATTAGACTTACAATTATTAACTAAATAAACCTATAAACCCCTAAACCGCCAGCCTCCCACATCGCAACAACAAAAATTAAACTATATTAACCACTAAACCTAGCCCTAACGTAACCCTAAACCTAACCCTAAACCTAACCCTAACCCTAACACCTCCTAACTTTAACATAATGAAATTCGATCTAAATTAAAGTTACTATTATTAACTAAATAATACCTATTTAAAACTACGTACTTACCTGTGAAATAAAACCTAAGCTAGCTACAATAAACTAATAGTTATATTTAGTTAGCTTCGGTTTTATTTTTATTTCACAGGTAAGTTTGTATTTATTTTAACTACGTAGATTAGTTATTAAATAGTTAACTATTTACTAACTACCTAGTTAAAATAAATACAAACTTACCTGTGAAATAAAACCTAACCTGCCTTACACTAAAACCTAACATTACAAAAAATAAAAAAACACTAAAATTACAAAAAAAAAAAAAACTACCATTACAAAAAAAACAATTAAATTATCCAAAAAAATTGAAGATTATTCCTATTCTAATACCCTTTAAAAAACAAAAAAAAAAAACACCCCCAAAATAAAAAAGCCTAATCTATAATAAACTACTATGGGCCCTTAAAAGGGCCTCTTGGGGGGGGGGGGGGCTTAAAAGGGCATCTTGTAGGGCATTGCCCTGAGATAAACAGCTCTTTTGCTCCAAAAAAATACAAACCCCCACCCCCCAAATTACTTAAAAGGGCCTTTTGTAGAGCATTGCCCTAAGTTAAACAGCTCTTTTGCTAAAAAAAAAACACCCCTAAAAATATACATTACACAAAATAACAAACAAAGTATAAAAAAAAAAAAATATTCCTATTCTAAAATCCATAAAAAAACACCCCAGAATAAAAAATCTAATCTAGAATAAAATACCAATGGCCCTTAAAAGGGCCTTTTGTACTGCATTGCCCTAAAGATATCGGCTCTTTTAGTGGAAAAAAGTTAGACCCACTAATATTACAAGCCCCAAAAATAAAAAATAATCTCTAAAAAACCTAAACTACCCATTGCCCTGAAAAGGGCGTTTGTATGGGCATTGCCCTTAAAAAGTCTAACACTAACCCCCTGACAATCCACTTTTTTGAAGTCCCGCTTGAACGATCTTCATCCCGGCAAAGTCTTCATCCAGACGGCCTCTTCAATCTTTGCCCCGGCGGCGATGTCCTGATCCAAGCAGCGAGAAGTCTTCATCCAGGGAGCCTCTTCAATCTTTATCCAGGCGGTATCTAAGTTTTAATTTAATTTAAGATAGGGAAATTGTAATTTTAATATAAAGTTAGGGTAGAGTTAGGATTAGGGGTTACTAATTTAAATTAGTTTATTGCGATGTGGGGGGGGGGCTTTCAGTTTAGGGGTAATAGTTTTATTTAGTATATTTTGTTGGTTCAACAGCAATCCCTCACCGCAATAACTAATAAATATAAAAAAGATTTGAACAGTCAATAATAATTCAAGGTACCTCATATTTAAGCGCGTACCTTAAATTCAATCCTCAGTGTGCGGTGGTGATCGTACAAAGAGGATTTCCGCACTCCATGGCTCCGCAGTTGCCGGTCTTCAGTTCTGCGGTCACCGGTCTTTAGTTCCATGCCTGCTTGTTCCTGGAAGAAGAGGTCGCCGCTTGGAAGAAGACTTTAGCGTCAGACTTCAGGAACCATGAGTACCTATCTGGGGGTTAGACTTAGGCTTTTTTTTTATTTTTGGGGGGTTTGTTTTTTTCAGATTAGGGTTTTAATGGGCACTCTTAAAAGAGCAGCTGAATGTCCTTTTAAGGGCAATGCCCATACAAATGCCCCTTTAGGGGCAATGAGTAGTTTAGGTTTTTTTTAGTGTAAGGTTTATTTATTTTGGGGGGTTTGGTGGGTGGTGGATTTTACTGTTTTTGCCCTACAAAAAGCCATTTTATGGGCTATTGGTAGTTTATCATTAGATTAGAGGGTGTTTTTATTTTGGGGGGCTTTTTTATTTTCATAGGGATTAGGTTTAATTTTTTTATTTTGGATAATTTTGTTTATTATTTTCTGCAATGTTAGACTTTTTATTTTTTGTAATCTTAGATCAATTTGACTTTGTTTTTTTATTTTTAAGTAATGTTATCTTTTTTATTTTAATTGTTTGTAACTTAGTATTTTTTAATTTAGTTAATTGGGGTTAATTGAGGGGGTGTTAGGTAAGGGGGTGTTAGGTTAGGGGTTTAGTAATTTAATTAGTTATTTGTGTTGAGTTTGGCGGTTTAGGGGGTTAATGGTTTTATTAACCCCTTAATGACAACTGACGTACCAGGTACGTCATGCATTAACAAGCAGTTAATGACAATAGACGTACCTGGTACGTCAGTTGTCTAACAGAGTGCTGGAAGTGATCACAACCACTTCCAGCAGCTCTGAGGGTATTGCAGTGATGCCTCGGTATGGAGGCATCCTGCAATACCCCTTTACAAACTTCCGATGCAGAGAGAGCCACTCTGTGGCCCTCTCTGCACTGGTAGCGATGGTGCCGATGGTGCCGTTTGACCGGGTGGGAGGAGGAAGCGTGTGCGCGCGTGCACGATGCGCGCACGCGTGCACGATGCGCGCGTGTGCACGAGGGCGTGCACGTGGATGCGTGTGCACGTGCACGTGCACGCATTAGCCACACTGACACCAATGAAGTTAGGAAGGGGGAAAAAAAGTAAAACATTTTTTTTTCCATATAAAAGGATCAGGGAGGGGGAGGGGGTGGGGGTATTGTGGGGGGGGGCTGCTACACTACAGAAATAATTAAAAATAAAAATAAAAGTTAAAAATAAAATTAAAATACTTTGGTTTGTGGGGCCAAACTGGGTACTGGCAGACAGCTGCCAGTACCCAAGATGGCGGTAATTAGGTAGGGGAGAGGGTTAGAGAGCTGGAGGGGGGGGATCAGGGAGGTTGGTGCTAAGGAAGGGGTTCATCACAACTAAAATATTTTATTATTTTTATTTAAAAAAAAAAAAAACCTCTTTTATTTAGTACTGGCAGACTTTCTACCAGTACTTAAGATGGCGGGAACAATTGTGGGGTGGGGGAGGGAAGAGAGCTGTTTGGGAGGGATCAGGGGGTGGGATGTGTCAGGTGGGAGGCTGATCTCAAAAATTAACCCTGCAAGCTCCTTACAAGCTACCTAATTTAACCCCTTCACTGCTGGGCATAATTCACGTGTGGTGCGCAGCAGCATTTAGCGGCCTTCTAATTACCAAAAAGCAACGCCAAAGCCAAAGTCTGCTATTTCTGAACAAAGGGGATCCCAGAGAAGCTTTTACAATTTTACAATTTCTTTTACAATTTCTGCCATAATAACACAAGCTGTTTGTAAATAATTTCAGTGAGAAACCTAAAATTGTGAAAAATGTAAAGTTTTTTTTTTATTTGCTCGCATTTGGCGGTGAAATGGTGGCATAAAATATACCAAAATGGGCCTAGATCAATACTTGGGGTTGTCTACTACACTACACTAAAGCTAAAATTAACACTACAAGCTCCCTACAAGCTCCCTAATTAACCCCTTCACTCCTGGACATAAAACACGTGTGGTGCGCAGCGGCATTTAGCGGCCTTCTAATTACCAAAACGCAACCACAAAGCCATATAAGTCTGTTATTTCTGAAAAAAGGGGATCCCAGAGAAGAATTTACAACCATTTGTGCCATAATTGCAGAAGCTGTTTATAAATAATTTCAGTGGGAAACCTAAAGTTTGTGACAAAATTTGTGAAAAAGTGAACTTTTTTTTTTTTTTTTATCGCATTTGGCGGTGAAATGGTGGCATGAAATATACCAAAATGGGCCTAGATCAATACTTTGGGATGTCTTCTAAAACAAAATATATACATGTCAAGGGATATTCAGGTATTCCTGACAGATATCAGGGTTCCAAAGTAACTAGCGCTAATTTTGAAAAAAAGTGGTTTGGAAATAGTAAAGTGCTACTTGTATTTATTGCCCCATAAATTGCAAAAAAAGCAAAGAACGTGCAAACATTGGGTATTTCTAAACTCAGCACAAAATTTATAAACTATTTAGCATCAGTGTTTTTTGGTGATTGTAGATGTGTAACAGATTTTGGGGGTCAAAGTTAGAAAAAGTGTGTTTTTTTCCATTTTTTCCTCATATTTTATCATTTTTTTTTTTAGTAAATTATAAGATATGATGAAAATAATGGTATCTTTAGAAAGTCCATTTAATTGCGAGAAAAACGGTATATAATATGTGTGGGTACAGTAAACGAGTAAGAGGAAAATTACAGCTAAACGCAAACACTGCAGAAATGTAAAAATAGCCATTGTCATTAAGGGTAAGAAAATTGAAAAATGGTCCGGTCATTAAGGGGTTAAGATTATTGCGTTGTGTGGGTTTAACAGATTAGGGGTTAATAGATTTATAAGGTTTGTTATGATGTGGGTTAATGGCGGATAAGGGGTTAATAGTTTTAATAGGGACTTTGCGTTGTGGGTTAATGGTGGATTAGGGGTTAATACTTTTAATAGGTAGTTTGCGATGTTGGGTTTGGCAGATTTAGGGGTTAATACTTTTTCTAGGTAGATCGCGATGTGGGTGAAGGGCAGATTAGGGGCTAATACATTTATTAGGTAGTTTGTAATGTGGGTGAATGGCAGATTAGGGGTTAATAGTTTAATTAGGCATATTGCGTTGTGGGGGGTTGTCAGCTTCGGGGTTTATACTTTTATTATTAGTTTCAATGGCGGATATAGTGGTTTTACTTGTAGGGTTTATTTTTGGTAGGCAGGTTAGACTTTTACGGGAGATCTGACATTTTTTGATTTTTTTCTTATGAACTGCCAGCGGGGTTTATGTAATACCCTGTTGTGCAAGGTGATATAATGTGCGGTGCGGGTTTCAGCACTTGCGCTGAAGCCTGTGCCGTATATGTAATCTCTCCCCTTGTTTGTAGATAAACTCAACTCACTGCTTGCTTTATTTGAATAAACCAATCTGGACTTGAGTTTACAGCCAGCAAGGCTAGACATAGGACCTCATTTATCATAGACCAGTTGAACTGGGAGCCTTGTCCACCCAGCATCATGGCCCCTGGTCTCTCACAGCCAGTTTTGTGAGAGCAGAGGTTGTCAATCATCCAGGTAAATCCTGAGGCTAAGTAGCAGTGGTTTTAAGACAACAGCTACTTAACTAGAGTTTCAGGCCTGCTCACACAAGTGTGCAATGATCAGGTCCTGAGGCTGTGTCCACAGCTTCATATATAGGACCCATAGTCATTAGATTAAGATGATTAGTGAATTGTTTTGCAATTGTTATCTGTGAAAGTAATTTAGGGAAATATATGTAGATGTGCTAAGGATTTAGAATCAACCTATGCCAGTACCAATACAACTGTTATGTCCCCTCAACACTCCCCAGCGTTCATGCGGCACGTCAGTCTGAAGTAAAACCACAAAATAGCATTTCATAACTGAGAAGAAACTGTCCTGCTCCAGGACAGTCACAGGAATAGGTATTTTTCAATGTTGTATCAACCTAGTGTCGCTGGTCTCTCAGAGTACTGTCCACATTAGAATAAGAGTGATAGCTAGCATTAAAAGGCCAATCTGTCTTGTTAAGCATTATACCTCCACATCTTGGGCGATACCTCAAGTGTCGGAGCCTCTCCTGAATCAATCATAAAAGGAGGGTGTCAGCTGGCTCTCTCTCATCCTTGAGAGCTTTGTCTTCAGTGTAATATAGGGAGAGCGCTGCTAATAAACATGTATCCAATATAGAGAAGTGTTTGCTGAGTAGCCTCTCAATATATCGTAAAAAAAAAAACACATCTCCACTATCTCTTTTTTAGGTAGTCCCCTTTCAAATGTTATCTATACTATAATTGCATTTGTAATGTCCGTCGCTGTCAGCAGTTGCGCATGCATCCTCAAAGGAATGTTAGCAGCTCGAGGCAGGCAACAGAATGTTGGCTGCACGTGCAGCCAAAATAATTCACCTGGATGAAGTGAAGCTGCATCCAGGTGGATTCTGAAAATGGCATGGTGGGGAACGAATCCACCGTGGATTCTTTCACCACCCTGCCATTTTCGTAATCCACCGGGATGTAGTGAAAACAAATGGAGCATTTAAAAAAAAAATTATGAAGTATGAAAAAAACCACCTAACCGCCCGCACTAAGTATTTAAAAAAAAAAAAAACTAAAAACTAAAAAGTATTAAGAAAAAAACAACTACCTAATAAAATTATTAACCCCTAAATCCGCAAACCCCAACATTGCAAACTACCTAATACCCCTAATCTGCCAACTCCCCACAATGAATTAAACATAATTTACCTATTAACTCCTACACCGCCAACCCCCAAAACGCAAAAAAATAATTTAATGACTAAGCCCCCTAACGTAACCTAACACCCCCTAATTTAACCTCTTAATTACATTAAAAATAAACTACATTACAATAAAAAATCCCAAAAAATTATTACATTAATTTAATTACAGGAAATAAAAAATGCTAACATTATCCAAAATAAAAAAAAATTAAACCTAATTCCTATGAAAATAAAAAAGCCCCCCAAAATAAAAACACCCCCTAATCTAATGCTAAACTATCAATAGCCCTTTTTGTAGGGTATTGCCCTAAGTTAAACAGCTCTTTTACATTAAAAATAAACAAAGTCCCCCCCTAACAGTAAAACACCCCACCCACCAAAACCCGCAAAATAAAAAAAACTAACACTAATAAACCTAATATACCCATTTCCCTGAAAAGGGCATTTGTATGGGCATTGCCCTTAAAAGGACATTCAGCTCTTTTGAGATTTGCCCCCATAAAAGCCTAATCTAAAAAACAAACCCCAATTTTTTTTTTTACAAAAACCTAACACTAAAGCCCCAAATAGGCACTCTTGGTTTCAGAAGTCTGGCGGAGAAGGTCTTCTTCCAGACGGTATAAATAAAAAGAGAGAAGCGTTCAACCTGAGAACGAACAATAGCATAATAGTTTGTTCTATGGCTAGTTACCACCCAAGAAGCAGCCTCTTTTTGCTCAACATGTGCCTTTCACAGAGAGGGACTTTCCTGAAGCATATCAGTCTGATCCTGACTTAACAGTACAGTCCAGCCCCGAAACACCAGGCAATCCCTCTCTGAACAAGAGAAACAGCAAAACCCCAGACATACTTTTCGTAATTCTTTTATTAGAAAAATAATCATATATGCATATATACAAAATAAAATCATAATAACAAATGCAAACAAAATATCTCTTGTTACAAAACTGAAATATTGACCCAAATTTTTGTCATTAGAAAAACAAAACAAAATGCAAACATTAAACTTAAATAATCACACAAAATAAAATTAAACATATTTCAAATACAGACAAAAACAAACTGGAGGAAAAAAAAAACAAAAAAAAAAAACCTAAATAATCCAATCCTTCCACTTCTTTGTCTTCCAGGTGCCTTCAGAATCTAATTCCCCATATCGCCTCCTATCAAAAGAAAAATACAAAAACAACTTCCCACGGATCATACCCACACAATTATCTACAGTAACTACCTCTTTCTTAAAAATCAAAATATTACGCACATCCCACAAAACCTCCTTCACACAACATGCCAACAACCATATCAATCTTGCTTTCTCCTTTTCCACACCACTTCCACACAAACCATACATCATCATATTAAAAGTAAAAAATTGCACTCCAGTCAAACCCTTAATCATCCTTTTCAAACTTCTCCAAACATCCCTAGCATACTCACAATTCCAAAACAAATGAATAACACTCTCGCTTTGAAAACAACGATCTCTAGGACACACTTCTGAAGCCACTAAATGACGCATTCTCTGAAAATCCCTTGTTGTCAAACACTTATGCACACTCATCCAACTAATATATTTCTGCCTATTCATCAAATACTTATTACACACATTTTTCCATACCAACACACATTCATTTTCATTCAAACCCCCAATCAACTCAAGACCTTCCTTCTTCTCCAACATTTTCAACACCATTCTGTTTGCACACTACATCTTCCTACTAACATTCTCCAAACCATATTTTTAATCCAACATTCCACCCTTACATAAAACCACGGAACAGCAAAACATACCGGTTTCTTTCTATCAATCTCAAATAAACCATATCATCTTAAAACATTTCCACAAGCATACTTTACCATACAACCAGCCATGCTATCCTTACCACTCAGAACCACACACCTAATAACATATTTCACAGCCAAAAATCTCTCCACATTTGGAAAACCCTTACCACCAACATTCTTACTCTTAACAACAACATCTCTTTTCAAACGCTCCATACCAGAACTCCAGAAAAAAGAAAATACTCTCAAAATTCTCTGAAAAATCCTCTCAGGTGGTGGAAAAACTAACGCCAAATATAACATAATAGGGATCAAAACCAATTTAATAATTAACATTTTTCCTTCCAAAGATAAAGTCCTTAAAGACCAAAACTGAAGTTTTCTACTCACTTTATCAAAAACATTCTCCCAACTTTCCAAGCCTTTCAAATCCACATCAAATTTCACACCCAACACCTCAATTGCACCTTCAGTCACAGGCCATCCACAGGAATCAATCTCCCTATCATTACCAAAAACTTTAACTTTACACTTATTCCAATTAACTCTGAAACCACTTGCCATACAAAAACATTCAACTAAAGTTTTCAGCCTCCTCAAACCAGCCTGAGTCTCACATACCACACTCACATCATCCATATACCCAATCACTTTTAAACACCTTCCATTACTACCAGGAACACTCACACCTCTAACTAATTTATCCTTCCTCAAACTAGTTAATAATGGCTCAATGACACATACAAATAACACAGGAGACAAAGGACATCCTTGACGCACTCCAGATTTAACACAAAATTCCTCAGTCAAAAAACCATTAACCTGGACTTGACTCACAATATCACTATACAAACACTTAAACCATCCAATAATCTTACCAGAAAAACCTAAACGTTCTAAAACATGAGACATAAACTCATGCACTACCCTATCATACGCTTTTTCAAAATCCACAATAGCAACAGCAACAGACCTCATCCTCTCCCTCACATACCACAGTACATCACATAGTAACAACAAACTTTCAGAAATCTGACGCCCAGGAACATCACACACTTGCTCTTCACCCACAACCTTACCAATCACTCCACGCATTCTATTTGCCAACACCTTTGCAATAACCTTATAGTCAACATTCAACAACGTAATTGGCCTCCAATTGCTCAAATCTCTCTTATCACCCTTTTTAAATAACAAAACACTCAAACATTTCCTCATTGAAACAGGCAAAACATTCATTCTAAAAACAAACTTACAAACATCCAACATATCAACCCCAATCAAATTCCAAAAACAAGTATAAAATTCAACAGGCAAACCATCACAACCAGGTACCTTCCTATTCTTAAAACTCCTAACAACCTCTGCAATCTCATCCAAACTTAGATCCCTTTCTAACAAAACATTATCATATTTTTCCAACTTAACCTCAATGTTTTCCAACAACTCATTTTCCAATAAAACATCTCTTGTTTTTTCTTTATTCAACTCACTGTAAAACTCATGAACTTCACGCAAAACACCATCCGTACCATTAACTTCACACTTGAAAAGCTTTCTTAAAAAAATATTTACTACAAGACTCATCCTTTTCCATTTTCTCCAATCTTGCCATAAAAACAATTTTCTTTCCTTTTTCATGTATACACTTTTTAATTATCTTTCTTGCTTCAGCAATTTCCTCATGCACATCAATACCACAATTTCTCAATTCATACAAATACAACAACCTCAGATACCATTTATCATACAACTCCCTTTCCATTCTAGCTTTCTCACAGCCTTTCTTAATAAAAAAACCTCTTTATTTCCACCTTCAACCATTCCCACCACATAAGCACATTACTAAAATCACATTTTCTTTCACGCCACCTTTCATACATCCAAACAAACTGACGCTTAAACTTCTCATCTTCTAACAAATCCACATTCAGTTTCCAAACACCCTTACCATACTTGATCTTCAAATCACAATTCACCTTACACATCAAAAGGGCATGATCCGTAAAGGGCATCCGCTTTAAAGAAAAATCATCAACACATAAAAATTTAGATAAAAAACAAAAATCAATTCGAGATTTTATCTCACCACTATCACTAAAGAAAGTAAAACCCTCCCCTGAAAAAGAAACAGACCCGAAGGCAATTTTCAAACCAAAAGATTTAAGCAAATCAAGTAAAAATTTCCCTGAGCTATCCACCCTACAATCACTCCCACCCTCTCTGTCCCCATTCTTAATAATACAATTAAAATCCCCAACCAAAAAAGTTGGCTCTCGACCTGGCAGAAAAAACTTTAAAGTTTCAAAATTAAGCAAACGTTCTGCCCTATTTGGAGAAGCATATACATTAAACAAACGAAAAACAGTCCCACAAAAACTAAAACTAACCAAAAGTACCCGACCTGGGACAATATAAACTACATTAAGGATAGAAAAACTAAACCCCTTAAACAAAACTCCCACTCCCCCATTCCTATCAGAAGAACAAGACCATACTTTAGGACCATATTCCCAGTCAGCACATTTAGGATGTTCAGAGAGACCACATTCCTGCAAACAAAAAATATTAGCAGAACATACAGATAATAATTTAAAAATTGCAGCTCTCCTTGCTATAGTTGTCATACACCTGACATTAAGGGAAGAAATGGTCAGAAACATCAAAAATAAATTAAAGAAAAACAAAAAAAGAAATAATATCAGGACTTCTTCTTTCCTTTCTTTTTCTTAGGACTCAAAGGAGATTCTTTAAATCTGCCTCTGTGACGTTCCGATCTCCTAGGCTCCCCCTTGCCAGCCTCATAACCAGTAACTTCAGCAAGTTGGTTCACATCTCTTTTATCTAGATAACCAACAGAAGAGGCATCAGAAAAGTCACCTATACACTGGCTTGAGACAGAAGGAACGTCTTTAGTAGAGACAGAAGGAAACTCTGAAATTAAAGAGTCAGCATCACTTGTAGTATCTGGATCTGGACGCTTAACTACTGGAAGATTCAAATCAGGACTTTCCCATCCATCAGAATCCACATCTATTTCTCGCTTGGAGGCAGATTTTTTTCCCTTCAGTGTCCATATCCTCCTCAGAACTAGAGGACACAACAGCAGACCAATCAATGTTCTCCCCTTCACCAAGAACAGCATCAGGAGCAGCATCACAAGATGACTCAGTGAAGGAAAAATTCTCTGTCCCAGGAACAGCAACAATATCATCCACAGAATTGGGCAACAGGGCTTCAAGAACATGTGAAGCAGCTATCACATTAGATGTAGCAAGATCCACCTCCTGAAGATGAGATTGGGCTTTCTCTACCTTCTCAACCACAGGAACCACCACAGGAACATCAGACACCTCTCCAACAGGGACCCCAACTGCAGATTTCTTACACAAAAGAGGTAATATAGAGTTCAATGCCTCATCAGAGACCTCCTCCTCATTCACAGATGGCTCAACTGCAACTGAAGATGTTTTTTTTGAAGCATCAGCATAGGAAGGATTCACTCTATCAAGCCCTTGAAACATCTTCAAAGGACACATCCTGCACAGATGATTTGAAGAACCACACAGGTCACAGGTCCGGCGTTTACTACAGTGGGCAACAAGATGATCCTCCTCACCGCAATTTCGACATCTGGCACCTGGGCAATTTTCAGCAATGTGACCAAACAGGTTGCAACTACGGCAAAAAAGAGGCATGTCATCATAGTATAGGAAACCTCTATTTCCACCAATGGCGAAAGTCTGTGGAGGGTGTTTCTTTCCACCAATACCTAATTCATCTGGCACAAACCGCACCCAGAACCTGCGCTTTCCATTGAAAGTCCCAAACTGATTCTTCAGCTTGCTACCTCCTTGAACATCATCAAAGTAGCGAAAAAAAGAAACAGACGAATTTCCACATCAGTGACCCAAGGGTTGTACATATGTACTGTCACCGGGATTCTTCTCTCCCTCTGCACACAGGCAAAAAATTTCATGCCAATCAACTCTGGAGCAGCAGCCATATCAATAGTCCGTTGATAGCAGGTCTGTAAATAATGCTCATCGGTGAAAGCCACATAAAAAAATCCCTCTTGAAGGGAATGACTGAACACAATGCAAACTTGCTCTTGGCATCTTCAAAACACCCTCCAAAACCACCTGCTGGACATGAGCCAAACCAATCTTCTCTCAGAAATCAACACCTGAAGTGTATGGGGAACATTTGGCACATTGGTAGCCATATTTGCCCTATTGCCTCTTTAGGCTGGATTTCAGAGCGCCCCCCCCAAAAGCAGATTGTGGCTGAAGTCCAGGGATGATGTCACAAGGCCAAGGGGACGGCCCTACTACCCAGTTGCTCTACGCCTAAGGAGTAGCCACCCCCCCAATAGCAGCAGGAGCCCAAACCCCAAAGGGAAAGAACCCCAGGCCGAAGCAGCAGGTCTCCAGGCAGCAAACCAAGACCAAGACCAAGCACAGAAAACTGCACTTGATCCAAGCCAAAGGCCCGAGAAGCAACCTCAGCTGATCATTTCGGCCTATTGGGGGCCTCGTCAGTGAGGTGCAGCCATATCCCTCTAGGCACACTGAGCAACGGGTCCACGTCTGGATTCCCGCATCACACATAGGGAGACTTCCCTAAGTGTCATAATTTGCATAAATAAAAAGAGAGAAGCGCTCAACCTGAGAACGAACAATAGCATAATAGCTTGTTCTATGGCTAGATACCACCCAAGAAGCAGCCTCTTTTTGCTCAACATGTGTCTTTCACAGAGAGGAACTTTCCTGAAGCATATCAGTCTGATCTTAACTTCACAATACAGTCCAGCCCAGAAATACCAGGCAATCCCTCTCTGAACAAGAGGAACAGCAAAACCCCAGACGTACATTTCGGCCTATTGTGGGTCACGTCAGTGAGGTGCAGCCATATCCCTCTAGGCACACGTCTGGATTCCCGCATCACATAGGGAGACTTCCATAAGTGTCATAATTTGCATAAATAAAAAGAGAGAAGCGCTCAACCTGAGAACGAAAAATAGCATAATAGCTTGTTCTATGGCTAGTTACCACCCAAAAAGCAGCCTCTTTTTGCTCATCATCCTCATCCACAGCGAAGGCGGCACGGAGCGGAGGTCCGGAGCTGTCTTTCAAGAAGTGGCGATCCTCGGTGGGAGTCATCGGCAGTGGTGGCGCTCCTTGGCGGCGGTGGTCCTTGGCAAAGGCGTGGAGGTTCCTCTTCATGTGATCGTCCACTGCACACTGAAGAAAGAATTCAAGGTACCCCATATTTTTTGGGGTACCTTGAATTCATATTGGTGGAAATTTTCAGAATCAGTCAATAGGATGAGATTTACTGAAATCTTATTGGCTAATTTGAACAGCCAATAGGATTTAAATAGCTCTCATTCTATTGGCTACTTTGAAAAATTAAGCAGCCAATAGAATGAGAGCTACTGAAATCTTATTGGCTGATTTGAACAGCCAATAGGATCTTAGTAGCTCTAATCCTATAGGCTGTTTTGAAAAATTCAGCCAATAGGAATGCAAGGTACCCCAAATTGATTGCGGTACCTTGCATTCAATATTCAGTATACCACGGACATAGGATAAAGAGAAGCCTCCATGTTGCCGAGGACCGCCACCACCGAGGAACGCTGCTGCCGCCGAGGACTGCCGCTCAGGATCGCCACATCTGGGAAGACCGCTTCAGACCTCTGCTCCACGCCGCCTTCATTGTGGATGAAGATAAAGACCTTCTCCACTGGACTTCTGAAACAGTGAGTAACTATTTGGGGCTTTAGTGTTAGTTTTTTTTTTTGGGGGGGGGTTGTTTTTTTAGATTAGGTTTTTTTGAGGGCAAATCTCAAAAGAGCTGAATGCCCTTTTAAGGGCAATGCCCAGACAAATGCCCTTTTCAACACAATGAGTAGATTAGGTTTATCAGTGCTAGTTAGATTAGGGGGTGTTTTTATTTTGGGGGGATTTTTTAGGGGTTTATTTTAGGTTTAATTGTATTATTTTTGATAGCTTTGTTTATTTTTTCTGTATTTCTACTTTTTATTTTTTGTAGCTTGGGGAGTTGTATTTCCAACACATAGACTGCCCTCTGGGCACGTTTTTTAACTAGTACTTTATAAGAATAACAAGTCTTGATGCTGCTTATCCGTATCATGATCTGACTGTTTCACCCGGGTTAATGGGGGGAGGTACTAAAGTCTTGTTGGGAGGTCACCGCCTTAGGCCTTGGCAGTCTGTTCCAGGGAGTTGGGCTCATAAATACAACAATATCAATGTCTATCAATTTAGCAACATAGCGAAAACGCTATCTATCTATCTATCTATCTATCTATCTATATATATATATATATATATATATATATATATGTGCACATTCTACCACTAGAGTCCACATAGTTATAGCATATTTAAATATATACTTAAGTTTGCTAAATATACTTGCACTGTTCAAATAAGATTGGGGATAGACATCTCACACAATAATATCGACATATATTTAAATTGCAAAGAATATTATCAGAAAAATATGCTTTTAAATAAAAATGGGATCTTAGTCACACAATATGATCATATTCTGCTAAGCCAGTCTACCACTTACAAGGTGTCCCAAATCAGACTGGTCCTATGCTAATCAGTATCCACACTGCAGCAAATTATGTCTATGCAGAGTTCCTTAGCTATATATATATGACACAATTGTTAAACTAGAACACACCTGAACTGGGTGATGTGCATTAACCAAAAGGAGGGTTTGGTCAGCTCCCTAATTTAAAAGATACAACAAAGGGTTGTTTTTTTTATTTAAAAGCATATTTTTCTGATAATATTCTTTGCAATTTATATATATGTCGATATTATTGTGTGAGATGTCTATCCCCAATCTTATTTGAACAGTGCAAGTATATTTAGCAAATTGAAGTATATATTTAAATATGCTATAACTATGTTGACTCTAGTGGTAGAATGTGCACGTACACTTTCTTGTTTTTTTTCAATTAATCATTGCTGGTCACCTTGGTAGCACTTCCACAATGTGTGTGTTAGGTTGCAAATAGTCTTTTTGTGGTGTGCTTAACCAAAAAAACCCTTTGTTGTATCTTATATATATATATATATATATATATATATATATATATATATATATATATATATATATATATATATATATATATATATATTTAATCTCTGATGTTGTCATCCGTTGATAACAGTTGGATTACTGATTTTTCACCAGCAGCCACTAGTATTGCAGCCATATCCAGTCACTTCTCAGACTCCCCCTTCCATTTTAAACTATATTAATATATATATATATATATATATATATATATATATATATATATATATATATATA
Organism: Bombina bombina; assembly: GCF_027579735.1. Taxonomy (NCBI): domain Eukaryota; kingdom Metazoa; phylum Chordata; class Amphibia; order Anura; family Bombinatoridae; genus Bombina; species Bombina bombina. The sequence continues at coordinate 46,107,450 of NC_069500.1, forward strand.
TATATATATATATATACGGGGAGTGTAATTACATCTGTTTTTATTTTTTGTTTCATATATGTTTTTATATATATACACTCACCGGCCACTTTATTAGGTAGGCCTTGCTAGTACCGGGTTGGACCCATTTTGCCTTCAGAACTGACTTAATTATTTGTCGCATAGATACAACAAGGTGTGGAAAAATTCCCTGAGATTTTGGTCCATATTGAGATGATAGCATCACGCATTTGCTGCAGATTTGTCGGCTGCACATTCATGATGCAAATCTTCCATTCCACCACATCCCAGAAGTGTTCTATTGTATTGAGATCTGGTGACTGTGGAGGCCATTGGAGTATAATGAACTCATTGTCATGTTTAAGAAACCAGTTTGGGATGATTTGAGCTTTGTGACATGGTGCATTATCCTACTGGAAGTAGCCATCAGAAGATTGGTACACTGTAGTCATAAAGGGATGGACATGATCAGCAACAATACTCAGGTAGGCCACGTGTTGTGTGTTCAGAGAGGGTATTCTGCATACCTTGGTTGTAATGAGTGGTTATTTGAGTTACTGTTGTCTTTCTATCATCTTGAACCAGTCTGCCCATTCTCCTCTGACCTTTGACATCAACAAGGCATTTTTGTCCACACAACTGCCGCTCACAGGATATTTTCTCTTTTTCGGATATTCTCTATAAATCCTAAAGATGGATGTGTGTGAAAATCCCAGTAGATTAGCAGTTTTTTAAATACTCAAATCAACCCATCTAGCACCAACAACCATGTCAAATTCACTTAAATCCCCTTTCTTCTCAATTCTGATGCTCGGTTTCAACTTCAGCAAGTCTTCTTCACTACGCCTCAATGCTTAAATGCATTGAGTTGTTGCCATAGGATTGGCTGATTAGCAATTTTTGTTACCAAGCAATTGAACAGGTGTACCTAATATAGTGGCCAGTGAGTGTGTATATACTCTGTGGTCCTCTCTGCATCGATAGCATATGGTTCCTGTATGTGCAATGTGCACACCAGGTGCTAGGAGGGTGCGTGCACGCAGCTACTACTACCACCAATGTAAATGAATGGGAGAGAGGGAGGGGGTAAAATAAAGATCAAAGGATCTGGGAGGGGGAGGGGGTATTGAGGGGGGCAGCTACACTACAGAAAAATTAATATTTTATTAAACAAAAAAATAAATTGGGGGGGGGGCAAACTGGGTACCGGCAGACAGCTGCCAGTACCCAAGATGGTGGCAAATAGGTAGCAGGGGAGGGTTTAGAGAGCTGTTTGGGGGGGAATCAGGGAGGTTTTGGGCTAAGGGTGGGTGCATCACAGCAGAATAGATATTAAAAAAAAGCCTTTTATTTTAGTATTGGCAGACTTTCTGCCAGTACTTAAGATGGTGGGGACAATTGTGGAGTGGGGGAGGGAAGAGAGCTGTTTGGGAGGGATCAGGGGGTGGGATATGTCAGGTGGGAGGGTGATCTCTACACTAAAGCTAAAATTAACTCTACAAGTTTCCTACAAGCTACCTAATTAACCCCTTCACTGCTGGGCATAATACAAGTGTTGTGCGCAGCAGCATTTAGCGGCCTTCTAATTACTAAAAAACAATGCCAAAGCCATATATGTCTGCTATTTCTGAACAAAGGGGATCCCAGAGAAGAATTTACAACCATTTGTGCCATAATTGCACAAGCTGTTTGCAAATTATTTCAGTGTGAAACCTAAAGTTTGGGAAAAGTGAAAAAAAAAATTTGATCGCATTTGGCAGTGAAATGGTGGCATGAAATATACCAAAATGGGCCAAGATCAATACTTGGGGTTGTCTACTACACTACAATAAAGCTAAAAATAACACTACAAGCTCCCGACAAGTCATATAAAGAGTGGATGCAGCTTTGTTTTTTTTCAGGTAGCCGAGTCATCCCAATGGGATTATTGGAATTGACAGATCCTGCTCTAAGGCAATTTGTTGCACAAGAGCAGGGGGCCTAGGTGCATAATCATATTTTTTTCTGCAATGTTAAATGCAGATGCCATGAAAAGGTGGACTGGATTATGCCTGTGACCACACTATACACAATTTTAGTTGGTATTGTGACCATGAAATGTAAGACAGCTAACTGTGTCCCCATAGCTAGGATGGCCTAGGTCCTTGCTGTTTATGGTCCTAGAGAATCTTATTATACAGGGTATTAGATCCCTTGTTGACCCAAAACCTCTATATAATCTCCCAATCACAATCAGTAAGGCTGTGTAATACACATCTGGTTATTAGAACTATTGGCACTCTCCTGTGTGTTCTCTGTAATGTCAAAATTACACATCTGGGTATTAGAACTATTGGCACTCTCCTGTGTATTCTCTGTAATGTCAAAATTACACATCTGGGTATTAGAACTATTGGCACTCTCCTGTGTGTTCTCTGTAATGTCAAATGATGGTTCACCCTTTCCTGCCTCCTTTTGTGTCTCACTACAATTGCTGAGTCAAATAAAGACAAAAGGATGTTAAAATTGTGAAGCAAAATTAGGGGGACAGTGATGTCAAACTTAAAATTTCATGATTAAGTTAGAGCATGCACTTTTAAACAACTTTTCAATTAACCTTTGGTAATAAATTTTGGGAACGGTGTAAAAGCCGGAACGGAACGGAACAGGCCGGAACAGGCCTTTTATGTAGGAAATTGATTGAAAATATAATGGGATGTGTTAGAGACTCTTGAGAACAATTTTAGGAACAAGAATATTTGTGATATAATAATTAATTAACCCTTTAACTACCAAAATAGTGTCCGGAAAAAAAATAACAGCCCAGAACAGCACCTTCCCAGAAAACCAGATACACCAAATTCACAAGTCACATGTGACTAAATGTAATATGTGTAATCAGCCACAAACCATCCACAGAAACCACATTATATTATCTGTTCCGGCCTTTAATACACTTTTTTATAAAAAGTGACGGAACAGCACCTTCCCAGCAAAATATACAGACCAAATTCACCAGCCACACATAACTAGATGTGATAAGTGTAATCAACCACAAACCATCCACAGAAACCACGTTCCAATACCCATTCTGGCCTGTAAAATGCTTTTTCATGTAAAAGTGACGGAACGGCACCTTACCAGCAAACCAGATACACCAAATTCACTAGTCACACATGACTAAATGTTATAAGTGAAATCAGCCACAAACCATCGACAGAAACCACATTATGATATCTGTTCCGGCCTTTAATACACTTTTTTCTAAAAAGTGACGGAACGGCACCTTCCCAGCAAAATATACAGACCAAATTCACCAGACACACATAACTAGATGTGATAAGTGTAATCAACCACAAACCATCCACAGAAACCACGTTCCAATACCTGTTCCGGCCTGTAAAACGCTTTTTCATGAAAAGTGACGGAACGGCACTTTACCAGCAAACCAGATACACCAAATTCACCAGTCACACATAACTAAATGTTATAAGTGTAATCAGCCACAAACCATCCACAGAAACCACATTATGATATCTGTTCCGGCCTTTAATACCCTTTTTTTTAATAAAAAGTGACGGAACGGCACCTTCCCAGCAAAATATACAGACCAAATTCACCAGCCACACATAACTAGATGTGATAAGTGTAATCAACCACTAACCATCCACAGAAACTGCGTTCCAATACCCGTCCCGGCCTGTAAAACGCTTTTTCATGAAAAGTGACGGGACGGCACTTTACCAGAAAACCAGATACACCAAATTCACCAGTCACACATAACTAAATGCTATAAGTGTAATCAGCCACAAACCATGCACAGAAACCACATTATGATATCTGTTCCGGCCTTTAATACACTTTTTTTTATAAAAAGTGACGGAACGGCACCTTCCCAGCAAAATATACAGACCAAATTCACCAGCCACACATAACTAGATGTGATAAGTGTAATCAACCACTAACCATCCACAGAAACCACTTTCCAATACCCGTTCCGGCTTGTATAACGCTTTTTCATGAAAAGTGACGGAACGGCACCTTACCAGCAAACCAGATACACCAAAATCACCAGTCACACATTACTAAATGTTATAAGTGTAATCAGCCATAAACCATCCACAGAAACCACATTATGATATCTGTTCAAGCCTTTAATACACTTTTTTTATAAAAAGTGACGGAACAGCACCTTCCCAGCAAAATATACAGACCAAATTCACCAGCCACACATAACTAGATGTGATAAGTGTAATCAACCACAAACCATCCACAGAAACCAAGTTCCAATACCCGTTCCGGCCTGTAAAATGTTTTTTCATGAAAAGTAACGGAACGGCACCTTACCAGCAAACCAGATACACCAAATTCACCAGTCACACATGACTAAATGTTATAAGTGTAATCAGCCACAAACCATCCACAGAAACCACATTATGATATCTGTTCCGGCCTTTAATACACTTTTTTCTAAAAAGTGACGGAACGGCACCTTCCCAGCAAAATATACAGACCAAATTCACCAGCCACACATAACTAGATGTGATAAGTGTAATCAACCACAAACCATCCACAGAAACCACGATCCAATACCCGTTCCGTCCTGTAACACGCTTTTTCATGAAAAGTGACGGAACGGCACTTTACCAGCAAACCAGATACACCAAATTCACCAGTCACACATAACTAAATTTTATAAGTGTAATCAGCCACAAACCATCCACAGAAACCACATTATGATATCTGTCCCGGCCTTTAATACACTTTTTTTTATAAAAAGTGACGGAACGGCACCTTCCCAGCAAAATATAGAGACCAAATTCACCAGCCACACATAACTAGATGTGATAAGTGTAATCAACCACAAACCATCCACAGAAACCACGTTCCAATACCCGTCCCGGCCTGTAAAACGCTTTTTCATGAAAAGTGACGGGACGGCACTTTACCAGAAAACCAGATACACCAAATTCACCAGTCACACATAACTAAATGTTATAAGTGTAATCAGCCACAAACCATCCACAGAAACCACATTATGATATCTGTTCCGGCCTTTAATACCCTTTTTTTTAATAAAAAGTGACGGAACGGCACCTTCCCAGCAAAATATACAGACCAAATTCACCAGCCACACATAACTAGATGTGATAAGTGTAATCAACCACTAACCATCCACAGAAACCGCGTTCCAATACCCGTCCCGGCCTGTAAAACGCTTTTTCATGAAAAGTGACGGGACGGCACTTTACCAGAAAACCAGATACACCAAATTCACCAGTCACACATAACTAAATGCTATAAGTGTAATCAGCCACAAACCATCCACAGAAACCACATAATGATATCTGTTCCGGCCTTTAATACACTTTTTTTTATAAAAAGTGACATAACGGCACCTTCCCAACAAAATATACAGACCAAATTCACCAGCCACACATAACTAGATGTGATAAGTGTAATCAACCACAAACCTTCCACAGAAACCACGTTCCAATACCCGTTCCGGCCTGTAATGCGCTTTTTCATGAAAAGTGATGGAACGGCACTTTACCAGCAAACCAGAAACACCAAATTCACCAATCACACATAACTAAATGTTATAAGTGAAATCAGCCACAAACCATCCACAGAAACCACATTATGATATCTGTTCCGGCCTTTAATACACTTTTTTTTATAAAAAGTGACGGAACGGCACCTTCCCAGCAAAATATACAGACCAAATTCACCAGCCACACATAACTAGATGTGATAAGTGTAATCAACCACTAACCATCCACAGAAACCACTTTCCAATACCCGTTACGGCTTGTATAACGCTTTTTCATGAAAAGTGACGGAACGGCACCTTACCAGCAAACCAGATACACCAAAATCACCAGTCACACATTACTAAATGTTATAAGTGTAATCAGCCATAAACCATCCACAGAAACCACATTATGATATCTGTTCCGGCCTTTAATACACTTTTTTTTATAAAAAGTGACGGAACGGCACCTTCCCAGCAAAATATAGAGACCAAATTCACCAGCCACACATAACTAGATGTGATAAGTGTAATCAACCACAAACCATCCACAGAAACCACGTTCCAATACCCGTCCCGGCCTGTAAAACGCTTTTTCATGAAAAGTGACGGGACGGCACTTTACCAGAAAACCAGATACACCAAATTCACCAGTCACACATAACTAAATGTTATAAGTGTAATCAGCCACAAACCATCCACAGAAACCACATTATGATATCTGTTCCGGCCTTTAATACCCTTTTTTTTTATAAAAAGTGATGGAACGGCACCCTCCCAGCAAAATATACAGACCAAATTCACCAGCCACACATAACTAGATGTGATAAGTGTAATCAACCACTAACCATCCACAGAAACCGCGTTCCAATACCCGTTCCGGCTTGTAAAACGCTTTTTCATGAAAAGTGACGGAACGGCACTTTACCAGCAAACCAGATACACCAAAATCACCAGTCACACATGACTAAATGTTATAAGTGTAATCAGCCACAGAAACCACATTATGATATCTTTTCCGGCCTTTAATATACTTTTTTATAAAAAGTGATGGAACGGCACCTTCCCAGCAAAATATAAAGACCAAATTCACCAGCCACACATAACTAGATGTGATAAGTGTGATCAACCACAAACCATCCACAGAAACCACATTCCAATACCCGTTCCGGCCTGTAAAATGCTTTATCACAAAAAGTGACGGAACGGCACTTTACCAGCAAACCAGATACACCAAATTCACCAGTCACACATAACTAAATGTTATAAGTGTAATCAGCCACAAACCATACACTTTTTTATAAAAATCGATGGAACTGCACCTTCCCAGCAAAATATATAGACCAAATTCACCAGCCACACATAACTAGATGTGATAGGTGTAATCAACCACAAACTATCCACAGAAACCACGTTCCAACATCTAGTTATGTGTGGCTGGAGAATTTGGTCTGTATATTTTGCTGGGAAGGTGCCGTTCTGTCACTTTTTTATAAAAAAGTGTATTAAAGGCCGGAACAGATATCATAATGTTGTTTCTGTGGATGGTTTGTGGCTGATTACACTTATAACATTTAGTTATGTGTAACTGGGGAATTTGGTGTATCTGGTTTGCTGGTAAGGGGCTGTTCCGTCACTTTTCATGAAAAAGCGTTTTACAGGCCAGAAAAGGTATTGGAACGTGGTTTCTGTGGATGGTTTGTGGTTGATTACACTTACCACATCTAGTTATGTGTGGCTGGTGAATTTGGTCTGTATATTTTGCTGGGTAGGTGCCGTTCCGTCACTTTTTAAAATGAAGTGTATTAAAGGCCGTAACAGATATCATAATGTGGTTTCTGTGGATGGTTTGTGGCTGATTACACTTATAACATTTAGTTATGTGTGACTAGTGAATTTGGTGTATCTGGTTTGCTGGTAAGGCGCCGTTCCGTCATTTTTCATGAAAAAGGGTTTTACAGGCCGGAACGGGTATTGGAACGTGGTTTTTGTGGATGGTTTGTGGTTGATTGCACTTATAACATCTAGTTATGTATGGCTATTGAATTTGGTCTGTATATTTTGCTGGGAAGGTGCCGTTCCGTCACTTTTTATAAAACAAAGTGTATTAAAGGCCGGAACAGATATTATAATGTGGTTTCTGTGGATGGTTTGTAGCTGATTACACTTATCACATCTAGTTATGTGTGGCTGGTGAATTTGGTCTGTATATTTTGCTGGAAAGGTGCCGTTCTGTCACTTTTTATAAAAAAGTGTATTATAGGCCGAAACAGATATCATAATGTGGTTTCTGTGGGTGGTTTGTGGCTGATTACACTTATAACATTTAGTTATGTGTAATTGGTGAATTTGGTGTATCTGGTTTGCTGGTAAGGTGTCGTTCCGTCACTTTTCACGAAAAAGCGTTTTACAGGCCGGAACGGGTATTGGAACATGGTTTCTGTGGATGGTTTGTGGTTGATTACACTTACCACATCTAGTTATTTGTGGCTGGTGAATTAGATCTGTAAATTTTGCTGGGTAGATGCCGTTCCGTCACTTTATAAAAAAAAGTGTATTAAAGGCCGGAACAGATATCATCATGTGGTTTCTGTGCATGGTTTGTGGCTGATTACATTTATAACATTTACTCATGTGTGACTGGTGAATTTTTGTGTATCTGGTTTGCTGGTAAGGTGCTGTTCTGTCACTTTTCATGAAAAAGTGTTTTACAGGCCGGAACGGGTATTGGAACGTGGTTTCTGTGGATGGTTTGTGGTTGATTACACTTATCACATCTAGTTATGTGTGGCTGGTGAATTTGGTCTGTATATTTTGCTGGAAAGGTGCCGTTCCGTCACTTTTTATAAAAAAAAGTGTATTATAGGCCGGAACAGATATCATAATGTGGTTTCTGTCGGTAGTTTGTGGCTGATTACACTTATAACATTTAGTTATGTGTAATTGGTGAATTTGGTGTATCTGGTTTGCTGGTAAGGTGCCATTCCGTCACGTTTCACGAAAAAGTGTTTTACAGGCCGGAACGGTATTGGAACGTGGTTTCTGTGGATGGTTTGTGGTTGATTACACTTACCACATCTAGTTATTTGTGGCTGTTGAATTTGGTCTGTATATTTTGCTGGGTAGGTGCCGTTCCGTCACTTTTTATAAAAAAAGTGTATTTAAGGTCGGAACAGATATCATAATGTGGTTTCTGTGGATGGTTTTTGGCTGATTAAACTTATAACATTTAGTCATGTGTGACTGGTGAATTTGGTGTATCTGGTTTGCTGGTGAGGTGCTGTTCCGTCACTTTTCATGAAAAAGCATTTTACAGGCCGGAACGGATATTGGAACGTGGTTTCTGTGGATGGTTTGTAGTTGATTACACTTATCACATCTAGTTATGTGTAGCTGGTGAATTTGGTCTGTATATGTTGCTAGGAAGGTGCCGTTCCATCACTTTTTATAAAAAAAAGTGTATTAAAGGCCGGAACAGATATCATAATGTGGTTTCTGTGGATGGTTTGTGGCTGATTACACTTATAACATTTAGTCATGTGTGACTGGTGAATTTGGTGTATCTGGTTTGCTGGGAAGGTGCTGTTCCGTCACTTTTCATGAAAAAGCGTTTTACAGGCTGGAACGGGTATTGGAACGTGGTTTCTGTGGATGGTTTGTGGTTGATTACACTTACCGCATCTAGTTATTTGTGGCTGGTGAATTTGGTCTGTATATTTTGCTGGGTAGGTGCCGTTCCGTCACTTTTTATAAAAAAGTGTATTAAAGGCCGGAACAGATATCATAATCTGGTTTCTGTGGATGGTTTGTGGCTGATTACACTTATAACATTTAGTCATGTGTGACTGGTGAATTTGGTGTATCTGGTTTGCTGGGAAGGTGCTGTTCCGTCACTTTTCATGAAAAAGCATTTTACAGGCCGGAACGGGTATTGGAACGTGGTTTCTGTGGATGGTTTGTGGCTGATTACACTTAATACATTTAGTCACATGTGACTTGTGAATTTGGTGTATCTGGTTTTCTGGGAAAGTGCTGTTCAGGGCTGTTATGTTTGGTTCCGGACACTATTTTGGTAGTTAAAGGGTTAATTAATTATTATATCACAAATATTCTTGTTCCTAAAATTGTTCTCAAGAGTCTCTAATACATCCCATTATATTTTAAATCAATTTCCTTCATAAAAGGGCTTTTCCGTCCTGTTCTGTTCCGTTCCGGCTTTTACACCGTTCCTTAATTTTGTGTTATTTTCTTGGTATTGTTTGTTAAAAAGTAAACCTAGGTAAGCTCATATAAGCTATCTAGAATTATGTAACATATATAACCAGTTCTGACTTCTGATAACCATTGCCAGGATTTACTCATGGTGAAAGTAAGAGATGCTTCAAGTTTGAGGAACAAGGGAATTTTGAAGGTAAAAAATCGATAAAATGAGATGGTGGAATAGATCAAATTAACTACTCAATGGATAGTAAATTGTGTTCAATATAGGATTCACATTTTGTATTGATTATATTAAATGGTTTTAATAATATAATTTTGTATTTCATTATGACTGCATTATACAACATCACTTGTATACACCTACATTTTCAAATATTTATAATATTCTTTCAATAACAAATTTCCACTTCTGGGCTGGATTCTAGTCAGTGATTTGTAGTTATGCGCATATGCTAATCCTGATTGGACACATACACCAGATAGTATAAATGCATGTTGGGATCCATATTAAGAATGAGTAAGGGTGGGGATGAAATAATATTTCATATGCTTGTTAGTGCATTTTAATTTCAAGTAATTTTGCATAACATCTTATTATTAATAAACACAAATAGTATGACTTATCTGGCTTTGCTATAAACTGCCAAGCATAAGGTAATAGGTCATGTCATGTGTATTAGTGAAAAAATGTGTTTATAACTTATGATAAATATAAGTTACAGGTGCGCTCAAGGTGAAGACCCAATCAGGAACCAGCAAGGACTTTTAAGAACTGAGAATGGTGATGGATTGTATCCTTGACATCGCCGATAGGTGAAACGCATAAGTAAACTGGACAGGTAGTGTATATTGCTATACACAACAGGGCGCTGCTAATTTCTAAAGATACTTATTATATATATATCAATTATATCACCATAAGTTCACATAAAAAGAGAAAAACACAAAGGAACAATATGCTGTACAGATATAAGTCAAAATTATAATGTCCATACACGTTAAAAGAACATAGTCCAATGCAATAGATATTAAAAAATGGTGTACTCACTAATATGGAGTCCAAATGATAAAATATATATAGACAAATCAAGGCCTATAAATGTAGTCACGCTGCTCCTCAAAAACAGGTTAACTCCAACGTTCCCAAAACGATGCACTACAAAATATAAAAGGAGAGAAGCGTGGACTCAAGTGCAGGAATACATTTTAATAATAATATACATGCAATGCTAAAAACTCACAAGATGGTCAAAAAATGTATGCCCAGCAAAGCCGACTGCCAGATATACCAGTTCGTCAGATCCGTGACCTCGACTTTGTGTAGCCTCCAGTTTAGCCAGTATGGACTCAATGAATGTGTGTCTTATTCGGGCACTCACGCTACATGGATTCCTCTGGCGATGAGCCAAACAAGCCCGCTCTGCAGTAGCGGGGTGATGACGTCCTTCGACGTTGCCAGTGGGTCCTTGCATGTGCTGAAGGGCTACGGTTTCCTTGTAGGGCCAAAAAGATGTTTGCAAACTTCCAATTTCTAAGCGTTTCGTCCCGATCGATGGGACTTTGTCAAGAATACTGGTACAGCTGTGCTATGTCCCTTATACAAAAAGGGTTTAATACCACCCCCATTGTGTAATTTATTATATGCATATTGCCAATATATTGGAATATAAAGAGCATAGCACTAAACTGAGTTTGCAATATATAAAACAAATAAATACCATATATATAAAACAAAAATTGATGTGCTAAAAAATACTGTATACACTAAAATACATATAAATAAATAATCAAGATTAAAATTCATATATCATAGAATACTTATACAGTCAATATACTAATACAATTGATATACAAAATATACACTTAAAACCACAAAAACTGCATTATTAAAATTAACTACATATGTGATGAGCTAATAAGATACCATAAGGGAGAATAAAATCATTTCATAAAAAAGCTTGGATATCTAATTCAATATTTAACCCTTTGGGTTCCAAGCAATCCAAAGTTTTTATCCAAAAGGTTTCTCTTTGTCTTAGTTTAAGCAGCCTGTTGGTGTCCCATTTATGTGGAGCCACCTATTCAATAATTTTAATACTAAAATCCATAAGGTTTTGATTGTGACAAACCTTGAAATGATAGGATACACTGTGGTTATCAAAGCCTGATTCTATGTTCCTAATGTGCTCCCTGAGTCTATTCTTGATTTCTTCTGTTATGTGTGATCAGTCCACGGGTCATCATTACTTCTGGGATATAACTCCTCCCCAACAGGAAATGCAAGAGGATTCACCCAGCAGAGCTGCATATAGCTCCTCCCCTCTACGTCAGTCCCAGTCATTCTCTTGCACCCAACGACTAGATAGGATGTGTGAGAGGACTATGGTGATTATACTTAGTTTTTATGACTTCAATCAAAAGTTTGTTATTTTACAATAGCACCGGAGCGTGTTATTACTTCTCTGGCAGAGTTTGAGGAAGAATCTACCAGAGTTTTTTACTATGATTTTAACCGGAGTAGTTAAGATCATATTGCTGTTCTCGGCCATCTGAGGGAGGTAAAAGCTTCAGATCAGGGGACAGCGGGCAGATGAATCTGCATTGAGGTATGTAGCAGTTTTTATTTTCTGAATGGAATTGATGAGAAAATCCTGCCATACCGTTATAATGACATGTATGTATACACTTCAGTATTCTGGGGATGGTATTTCACCGGAACTACTCTGTTAAAAGTCACTAATCCTTTTAATAAGTATTTATCATGTTAAACGTTTTTGCTGGAATGTAGAATCGTTTACATTTCTGAGGTACTGAGTGAATAAATATTTGGGCATTATTTTCCACTTGGCAGTTGTTTGGTTTTAATTGTGACAGTTTCGTTTCTCTTCACTGCTGTGTGTGAGGGGGAGGGGCCGTTTTTGGCGCTCTTTGCTACGCATCAAAAAATTCCAGTCAGTTACTCTTATATTTCCTGCATGATCCGGTTCATCTCTGACAGATCTCAGGGGTCTTCAAACTTCTTTGGAGGGAGGTAGATTCTCTCAGCAGAGCTGTGAGAATTTTATATTGACTGTGAATAAAAACGTTGCTCTGTAATTTTTATGTCAAATTTAATTATTGTTATTTTTCTAATGGGAACAAACCTTTGCTAAAAGTTGTGTTGTTTTAAAGTTTGATGCTATAACTGTTTTTCAGTTCATTATTTCAACTGTCATTTAATCGTTTAGTACCTCTTTGAGGCACAGTACGTTTTTGCTAAAAAAGATTATAACCAAGTTGCAAGTTTATTGCTAGTGTGTTAAACATGTCTGACTGAGAGGAAGATATCTGTGTCATTTGTTCCAATGCCAAGGTGGAGCCCAATAGAAATTTATGTACTAACTGTATTGATGCTACTTTAAATAAAAGTCAATCTGTACAATTTGAACAAATTTCACCAAACAGCGAGGGGAGAGTTATGCCGACTAACTCGCCTCACGCGGCAGTACCTGCATCTCCCGCCCGGGAGGTGCGTGATATTATGGCGCCTAGTACATCTGGGCGGCCATTACAGATAACATTACAAGATATGGCTACTGTTATGACTGAAGTTTTGTCTAAATTACCAGAACTAAGAGGCAAGCGTGATCACTCTGGGGTGAGAACAGAGTGCGCTGACAATACTAGGGCCATGTCTGATACTGCGTCACAGCTTGCAGAGCATGAGGACGGAGAGCTTCATTCTGTAGGTGACGGTTCTGATCCAAACAGATTGGATTCAGATATTTCAAATTTTAAATTTAAATTGGAGAACCTCCGTGTATTACTAGGGGAGGTCTTAGCAGCTCTCAATGATTGTAACACCGTTGCAATACCAGAGAAACTGTGTAGGTTGGATAAATACTTTGCGGTACCGGCGAGTACTGACGTTTTTCCTATACCTAAGAGACTAACTGAAATTGTTACTAAGGAGTGGGATAGACCCGGTGTGCCGTTCTCACCCCCTCCAATATTTAGAAAGATGTTTCCAATAGACACCACCACTCGGGACTTATGGCAAACGGTCCCTAAGGTGGAGGGAGCAGTTTCTACTTTAGCTAAGCGTACCACTATCCCGGTGGAGGATAGCTGTGCTTTTTCAGATCCAATGGATAAAAAATTAGAGGGTTACCTTAAGAAAATGTTTGTTCAACAAGGTTTTATATTGCAACCCCTTGCATGTATCGCGCCGATTACGGCTGCGGCAGCATTTTGGATTGAGTCTCTGGAAGAGAACCTTAGTTCATCTACGCTAGACGACATTACGGACAGGCTTAGAGTCCTTAAACTAGCTAATTCATTCATTTCGGAGGCCGTAGTACATTTAACCAAACTTACGGCTAAGAACTCAGGATTCGCCATACAGGCACGTAGGGCGCTGTGGCTAAAATCCTGGTCAGCTGATGTTACTTCTAAGTCCAAATTACTTAATATACCTTTCAAGGGGCAGTCTTTATTTGGGCCCGGTTTGAAAGAAATTATCGCTGACATTACAGGAGGTAAGGGCCACGCCCTACCTCAAGACAAAGCCAAAGCTAAGGCTAGACAGTCTAATTTTCGTCCCTTTCGGAATTTCAAAACAGGAGCAGCATCAACCTCCACTGCACCAAAACAGGAGGGAGCTGTTGCTCGTTACAGGCAAGGCTGGAAGCCTAACCAGTCCTGGAACAAGAGCAAGCAGGCCAGGAAACCTGCTGCTGCCCCAAAGACAGCATGAACCGAGAGCCCCCGATCCGGGACCGGATCTAGTGGGGGGCAGACTTTCTCTCTTCGCCCAGGCCTGGGCAAGAGATGTTCAGGATCCCTGGGCGCTAGAGATCATATCTCAGGGATACCTTCTAGACTTCAAATTATCTCCCCCAAGAGGGAGATTTCATCTGTCAAGGTTGTCAACAAACCAGATAAAGAAAGAAGCGTTTCTACGCTGTGTACAAGATCTGTTATTAATGGGAGTGATCCATCCGGTTCCGCGGTCGGAACAAGGACAAGGGTTCTACTCAAACCTGTTTGTGGTTCCCAAAAAAGAGGGAACTTTCAGGCCAATCTTAGATTTAAAGATTCTAAACAAATTCCTAAGAGTTCCATCGTTCAAAATGGAAACTATTCGGACAATCTTACCCATGATCCAAAAGGGTCAGTACATGACCACAGTGGATTTAAAAGATGCTTACCTTCACATACCGATTCACAAAGATCATCACCGGTATCTAAGGTTTGCCTTCTTAGACAGGCACTACCAGTTTGTAGCTCTTCCATTCGGATTGGCTACGGCTCCAAGAATCTTCACAAAGGTTCTGGGTGCCCTTCTGGCGGTACTAAGACCGCGAGGGATTTCGGTAGCTCCGTACCTAGACGACATTCTAATACAAGCTTCAAGCTTTCAAACTGCCAAGTCTCATACAGAGTTAGTTCTGGCATTTCTAAGGTCGCATGGATGGAAAGTGAACGAAAAGAAGAGTTCTCTTTTTCCTCTCACAAGAGTTCCATTCTTGGGGACTCTTATAGATTCTGTAGAAATGAAGATTTACCTGACAGAAGACAGGTTAACAAAGCTTCAAAATGCATGCCGTGTCCTTCATTCCATTCAACACCCGTCAGTAGCTCAATGCATGGAGGTGATCGGCTTAATGGTAGCGGCAATGGACATAGTACCTTTTGCACGCCTACACCTCAGACCGCTGCAATTGTGCATGCTAAGTCAGTGGAATGGGGATTACTCAGATTTGTCCCCTACTCTGAATCTGAATCAAGAGACCAGAAATTCTCTTCTATGGTGGCTTTATCGGCCACACCTGTCCAGGGGGATGCCATTCAGCAGGCCAGACTGGACAATTGTAACAACAGACGCCAGCCTACTAGGTTGGGGCGCTGTCTGGAATTCTCTGAAGGCTCAGGGACTATGGAATCAGGAGGAGAGTCTCCTTCCAATAAACATCCTGGAATTGAGAGCAGTTCTCAATGCCCTTCTGGCTTGGCCCCAATTAACAACTCGGGGGTTCATCAGGTTTCAGTCGGACAACATCACGACTGTAGCTTACATCAACCATCAGGGAGGGACAAGAAGCTCCCTAGCAATGATGGAAGTATCAAAGATAATTCGCTGGGCAGAGTCTCACTCTTGCCACCTGTCAGCAATCCACATCCCGGGAGTGGAGAACTGGGAGGCGGATTTCTTGAGTCGCCAGACTTTTCATCCGGGGGAGTGGGAACTTCATCCGGAGGTCTTTGCCCAAATACTTCGACGTTGGGGCAAACCAGAGATAGATCTCATGGCGTCTCGCCAGAACGCCAAACTTCCTCTCTACGGGTCCAGATCCAGGGATCCGGGAGCGGTTCTGATAGATGCTTTGACAGCACCTTGGAACTTCGGGATGGCTTATGTGTTTCCACCCTTCCCGCTGCTTCCTCGATTGATTGCCAAAATCAAACAGGAGAGAGCATCAGTGATTCTAATAGCGCCTGCATGGCCACGCAGGACTTGGTATGCAGATCTAGTGGACATGTCATCCTGTCCGCCTTGGTCTCTACCTCTAAGACAGGACCTTCTGATACAGGGTCCATTCAAACATCAAAATCTAACTTCTCTGAAGCTGACTGCTTGGAAATTGAACGCTTGATTTTATCAAAACGTGGTTTTTCTGAGTCGGTTATTGATACCCTGATACAGGCTAGGAAGCCTGTTACCAGAAGGATTTACCATAAAATATGGCATAAATACCTATACTGGTGCGAATCCAAAGGTTACTCCTGGAGTAAGGTTAGGATCGCTAGGATATTGTCCTTTCTACAAGAAGGTTTAGAAAAGGGTTTATCAGCTAGTTCATTAAAGGGACAGATTTCAGCTCTGTCCATCTTGTTACACAGGCGTCTGTCAGAAAATCCAGACGTCCAGGCCTTTTGTCAGGCTTTAGCTAGGATCAAGCCTGTGTTTAAAGCTGTTGCTCCGCCATGGAGTTTAAACTTAGTTCTTAACGTTTTACAGGGTGTTCCGTTTGAACCCCTTCATTCCATTGATATAAAATTGTTATCTTGGAAAGTTCTGTTTTTAATGGCTATTTCCTCGGCTCGAAGAGTCTCTGAGTTATCAGCCTTACATTGTGATTCTCCTTATCTGATTTTTCACTCAGACAAGGTAGTTCTGCGTACTAAACCTGGGTTCTTACCTAAGGTAGTCACTAACAGGAATATCAATCAAGAGATTGTTGTTCCATCCTTGTGTCCAAATCCTTCTTCAAAGAAGGAACGTCTTCTACACAATCTGGATGTAGTTCGTGCCCTCAAGTTCTACTTGCAGGCAACTAAAGATTTTCGCCAAACTTCTTCCCTGTTTGTCGTTTATTCTGGACAGAGGAGAGGTCAAAAAGCTTCTGCTACCTCTCTCTCTTTTTGGCTTCGTAGCATAATACGTTTAGCCTATGAGACTGCTGGACAGCAGCCTCCTGAAAGAATTACAGCTCACTCCACTAGAGCTGTGGCTTCCACTTGGGCCTTTAAGAATGAGGCCTCTGTTGAACAGATTTGCAAGGCTGCAACTTGGTCTTCGCTTCATACTTTTTCCAAATTTTACAAATTTGACACTTTTGCTTCTTCGGAGGCTATTTTTGGGAGAAAGGTTCTTCAGGCAGTGGTTCCTTCTGTATAATGAGCCTGCCTATCCCTCCCGTCATCCGTGTACTTTTGCTTTGGTATTGGTATCCCAGAAGTAATGATGACCCGTGGACTGATCACACAACAGAAGAAAGGAATTTATCAGGTAAGCATAAATTATGTTTTTTCTTTTTGTTTTTCCTACATAGCTTTTCCCACATTTTCAGACTAATTGATATACCACATAATTAGTATGGCAGGTACACCTATATTTACATTTATATGAATGACTGCCATCGTGATTTGAGAAGGAAGTATGGTTAGTATCTATTCAGGGACACATGACACCTTCAGAAACTTTACATGGGTATAGGCCTACATTACCCCCACACCATTTAGTTAAAGTTCCAGTTTGTGTTTGCTGCCTAAGTTTAGTGGGAGCTGTATAGTTCTTAATGTCCTTATTTTTCTTAAAAATGACTTCAGGTTTATCACTTAGTATACTGTTCAGTACCGGATCCAATTTCAGCACCTTCCAATGTTTATTCAGGATATTTTTTATTTGGTGGTGCTGATTATTGTATCTAGTAATGAATTTTACACTCCCCTGTTCTAGAGCCTTTTTATTTTTATTCCCATGTTTGTTATTGATAAGTTGTGATCTATCCATTTTCAAAACCTTTGTTTTGGCCTCATCCAGTAATTTAGTGTCATAGCCTTTCTCTAAAAAAAATTTTGTTAGATGGTCAGCTTCCCCATTAAAATCCTCTAAGTGTGTACAATTGTGTCTGATTCTCTGATATTGACCTAGTGGCACATTATTTTTCCACTGTTTATAGTGGCCGCTCTTCGCATTTAGAAGACCATTTCTATCTGTTGGTTTGCGATAATTTTTTACACATACCTTATTTGTATTAATATTGCAATATAGAATTAGATCTAAAAACGAAATAGATTCTGAGGAACTTTCATATGTAAATTTTAAGTTAAAACTATTGCAATTAATATGAGATATACAATCCACTATATTTTCTTTAGGACCTTGCCAAATTATTAAAATATCATCTATGAATCTATAGTATTTAAAAATATTCTTTAAAAGGGGATTATTATTCCAAATAAAACTATTTTCAAATTGGGACATATACATGTTTGCATATGATGGGGCAAAAGTAGTCCCCATCTCTGTACCCTGTACCTGATGGTAAAAAATCCCCTTGAATAAAAAATTATTATGGGTGAGAACAAAATAAATAGCATCTTCAATAAATTGTCTCTGGGATTCAGGTAGATGACTTATGCTTAAAAACTCCCTAATAGCTGCTAAACCCTTAGAATGAGGTATACTAGTATACAAAGCAGCAGCGTCGCAAGTTGTCCATATAAAATCCTTGTTCCATATTATACCCTTCATTTTATTTATGACATAAATTGTATCTCTGAGATAGGCTCTAGTAGATACAACAATAGGTTGTAGAAATGAATCAATATATTTTGACAGATTATCACATAAAGAACCTATCCCAGAGACAATAGGTCTTCCTGGGGGGTTTAGCGGGTCCTTATGGATGGCAGTCATTCATATAAATGTAAATATAGGTGTACCTGCCATACTAACTATATGGTATATCAATTAGTCTGCAAATGTGGCAAAATCTATGTAGGAAGAACAAAAAGAAAAATCAAGTATAGACTCAGGGAGCACATTAGGAACATAGCATCAGGCTTTGATAACCACAGTGTATCCTATCATTTCAAGGTTTGTCACAATCAAAACCCTATGGATCTTAATATTAAAATTATTGAATTGGTGGCTCCAGATAAATGGGACACCAACAGGCTGCTTAAACTAAGACAAAGAGAAACCTTTTGGATAAAAACTTTGGAACCCAAAGGGTTAAATATTGCATTAGATATCCAAGCTTTTTTATGAAATGATTTTATTCTCCCTTATGGTATCTTATTAGCTCATCACATATGTAGTTAATTTTAATAATGCAGTTTTTTGTGGTTTTAAGTGTATATTTTATATATCAATTGTATTAGTATATTGACTGTATAAGTATTCTATGATATATGAATTTTAATCTTGATTATTTATTTATATGTATTTTGGTGTATACAGTATTTTTTAGCACATTAATGTTTGTTTTATATTTATGGTATTATTTTTTTTTTATCTTTTTGGCCCTACGAGGAAGCCGTAGCCCTTCAGCACATGCCCTTTATGCTTCAATCCTTTCTGCAATCTCAGAGCTGTGGTTAACTGTTTTTCGAAACAAAAAACTTGCACAAAACAATACATGACAAAGTACAGTTACAGAAAAAAAGAAGAGAACGTCCATAATAAAATATAGCATTTATTTTTCAAGTATTTAAAAAGGATTACATCCATATGGAGGACATTCAAAAGAGAAGTTTCTGTGTATCAGGATGGCTTACGCGTTTCGACCTGA
The DNA here is from genome assembly GCF_027579735.1 of Bombina bombina. Classification (NCBI taxonomy): domain Eukaryota; kingdom Metazoa; phylum Chordata; class Amphibia; order Anura; family Bombinatoridae; genus Bombina; species Bombina bombina. Next base: position 46,127,244 of record NC_069500.1, read on the forward strand.
GCAGTAATCACAGCCTGACATACCTGATGCACAGATACAATTTATACACATAATTGTATTCTCATAAGCAAAAACAATTAAGAATATGCAAACCTTCTCCTGCTGCCTTAAAGGACAATGCATCTTATAGATAGTTATAAATTTAACAAATATGTTTCAAACATTGTGAAGTGCAATATCCAATCATTAGGCAATTCCCATTCCCATAATAAGCCGGATCCGAACATGATCTCTCAACTTCTGATTATACCTATGTCATAGATACACTTATTGCACAGAGTTTTACTTATGGCACAAATTAATGCCAGTAGTTGATGAGATCATATTTGGAATTCAAACTGTGAGGGGCACGAGTTCTCAATCTAAAGATCCAGTACATCTCCTGCCTACCTAATTGTTTAGCTCTGTCCCCTTCCCACTTAGGAGTGCTTATTCTTTCAATGGCACACCATTTCAAGGTGTCAACATTTTTATTATGCAAATTGTAGAAATCCTGTAAAAGTGGAGTCTTAGGGGTCTATTTATAATTGTGCAGACAGACATGATACAATGTAGCATATCATGTCCGCCACACATCGATAAATGTAGACAGCATACGCTGTCGGCATTTATCATTGCACCAGCAGTTCTTGTGAACTGCTTATGCAATGCCACCCCCTGCGGATTCACAGCCAATTGCCCACTAGCAGGGGGTGTCAATAAACCCGATCGTATTCGATCAGGTTGATTTTTGTCCGCCGCCTCAGGTAGACAGGTTATGGAGCAGCAGTCTTTAGACCGCTGCTTCATAACTTCTGTTTCTGGCAAGCTTGTATGCTCCCTGAAAAAAACAGGCATCAAGCTCCATACAGAGCTTGATAAATTGACCCCTTATCTTTTCCAAGAGTTATAGTAGATAGATGTTTACATATACGTGTATTCACATCCCTAGTGGTAAGACCCACATACTGCAGGGAACATGAATTGCAAGTGATAAGATATACCACATAATCAGACTTACAATTGATGCAACGCTTTATGGGAAACATTTCCTGGGTAACTGTGGATCTAATAGTATCCATGATGGATATAAACTCACAGGGTCTACAACGTGAGTGGCCACACTTGAACATTCCTTTATGGGATAACTATGAGGAATTTCTCTCTATTGGATTAGGTAGATGAGAGGGAGCAACATAGTTAGCTATGGTCTTAGCCCTGCGATATGAGCATCTGATGCCACCAGGTGGTCATTTGTGGCCAAAAGAGCAAAATGTTTCCTGACTATAGCGCACACTTGATCGTACTGGGCGCTAAAGTCTGTAACAAAAGTGACCCTCTTGAAATTCCCTCTAGCTTTTGATATCTTGTCCTTTAGAAGAACAGATCTATTTATTGCCTGGACCTCTCTCCTAGCTCTAGCAATAACAGAGTGTAAATAACCCCTTTCTGACAGGCATTGGGCCAAATCCTGTGCCTCCTTCTCAAAAGGTACTATGCTCAGAACAATTCTTTTTTAATCTGATAAATTAGCCTTTAGCCACCCCATACGGAACATGCTTAGGGTAGCAGCTATTAGCTCTCAGAAGGGAATTGCCAAAAATGGGCTTGCGGTACACCTCTGTAACGATATTGCCATCAGGCAATCTATGCAAAGCTAAATCCAAGAAATTGATGGTTTCTTTATTAAATTCAAAGGTGAATCGCAAGCCCAATTAGTTTTCATTTATCCAGTCTACAAAGCATTGTGCGGATCGAATGTCGCCATGCCATATGAAAAGGAGGTCATCTATAAAACGTTTATTTTCCTGAATACAGGACCTAAAGAGGTTATTATCTCCATAGATGTGGGACCGCTCCCACCCCGCCATGAATAAATTAGCGTAGGAGGGGCAAATTTCATCCCCATTGCTGTCCCAAATCGCTGGAGATAATACTCCCCCTCAAATTCAAAGAAATTGTAGATTAGGAGAAAGGAGGCCACTTTCAGTTTATGTTTATATGTCTGAAATTCATCTGAAAATTGCCCATTTGTATACAAAAAATGTTCCAAGGCTTTTAACTCTAACTCATGTCGTATAGACAAGTAAAGGGATGTCACGTCCATTGTGAGCCAACAAGACTGTTCAGTCCACCTTGTATGGTCCATAATCTTTAGAACATTTTTCGTATCCTTCAAAAAACTGGGCAAATGTTTTATCATAGGTTCAGGTTGTAATACTATATCAAGCAATTGTGACAATCTTTAAAAAAGTGAACCTATGCCGCCGGCAATAGGTCTCCCCTGTACATTTGTTAGGAACTTATGGACTTTTGGTAATTGGTGGAATATAGCCATTTTGGAATGTTCAACATATAAATATTCCACTGTGCCACTATCCAAAATTCCAAACCCTCGTCCACTATATGTTTAAGCTACCTTTGAAAAGCTACAGTAGTGTCATAATGCAATTTAGCATAATCACTTTGATCATTTAATTGTCTAAAGGCTTCAGCCAAATAGTCTTGTCTATCCATCAAAACCACAGAGTCACTCTTATCAGCATTGCGGATGTCCAAATTTTTATTGGATTGTAATTAATTTAAAGTTAAACATTCTGCCATAGAAAGATTAGAGTGAGATGTCATTAAATCATGTTTAAAGCTCATCAGGTCATCTTCCACTCTTTTAAAGAAAGTTTCTAAAATAGGACACCTGCTTTGAATGGGGTAAAATTCAGAAGCATTTTTAAAACTTTAATTTTATTATTAGAGCTTTCTTTATTAGTGCCATAAATAGAGCCCTCAGTAAGATAGATGCTCTAGTGCAAGCAAGTCACAGGATTCTTGGAAAGAAAGTTTGATCCTCGTGGCACCAGACACAACATTCATTTGCTCTGTTTGTTCTGAATCCCTGAAATGCTTGCAAAGAGTAACATTTCTAATTAACCTGTTCACATCAATGATGGTACGAAAAATGTCAAACTTAGTACTAGGTGCAAAATTTAAGCCATAAGACAATACATTTTGTTGAACATCTGTTAATTCAAAACTGGACAGATGTATCAAGCTGAGGGTTTGTATCTTGTCTGGGGCCTGTTTCCCCATAATTGGTACCTGTCCTGATTTTGCTTTGTCCCTCCTCCCCCTGTGTTGCGTGGGCCCATGGGAAAAAACTGATCTAACATAGTACAATCCCCCTGTAATCTAGGTAGGACTGAGGCAGTATTAGAGGAACTATTATATGTCTGTTGAACATTTGGTAAATATTTTGAACGAGTATTCATATTATGACCTAGCCACCTCTTTCTCCATGTCAACCACTCTTTATTTAGTTCTCACTACTGGAGCCATTTGGGCAACCTGGGTACTGATATTAGGTTGATTTCTGAGGATTCCAATAATCTTACTTGTACCTTCATCACCACTAGATGAATAGACTTCCTCAGATGTCGCCCCCTCACTGTCTGAAAAGGTCACTAATTTACCTGTGCACCTATGCCTCTGTCTATTTCTGCGTCTAGACCTATTCTGATAATTGGATTAGTTCCTAGAACTCTGATGATTTTTCTTATTCCAAATATATACAGTGTTCAAATTGTAATCAGGCATATCTTGCAAAAATGTACAATGTTTGATCTCAATAATAGATTTTTTGGTTTCTGCTAGTACATTGTGTAACACTCTGTCAAAAGCTAGAAAGTCCTTGTCACCACTCGGTTTGTTTAGTTCCACTTGTAATTCATCAATGTATTTTCTTATGTTGGTCAAAAGAACAGTCATATTAAAGCAACAACTACATAAGTCTCAAGGAGCATTCAGATAACACAGAGTTCCAGGAGGCTATAAACTCCTTGTCTGTTACCTCAAATGTTGGAAATGTATTAACAAGTAGTCCTCTAGGTATTTTCTGAGGACTTATGTAACGGTCTAGAGTCCAAATGTCCCATTGGACCCTTATCTCCTTAACAATCATTATCGCCATACTTTCAAACAGAGCAGGGAAAAAACATAATTTATGCTTACCTGATAAATTTCTTTCTCTTGTGATGTATCGAGTCCACGAATTCATCCATACTTGTGGGATATTCTCCTTCCCTACAGGAAGTGGCAAAGAGAGCACCCACAGCAGAGCTGTCTATATAGCTCCTCCCTTAGCTCCACCCCCCAGTCATTCGACCGAAGGCTAGGAAGAAAAAGGAGAAACTATAGGGTGCAGTGGTGACTGAAGTTTTTTTAAAAAGAATATATTGCCTGTCTTAATAAACAGGGCGGGCTGTGGACTCAATACATCACAAGAGAAAGAAATTTATCAGGTAAGCATAAATTATGTTTTCTCTTGTAAGATGTATCGAGTCCACGGATTCATCCATACTTGTGGGATACCAATACCAAAGCTTTAGGACACGGATGAAGGGAGGGACAAGACAGGGACCTTAAACGGAAGGCACCACTGCTTGTAGAACCTTTCTCCCAAAAATAGCCTCCGAAGAAGCAAAAGTATTGAATTTGTAAAATTTGGAAAAAGTATGAAGCGAAGACCAAGTCGCCGCCTTACAAATCTGTTCAACAGAAGCCTCAATTTTAAAAGCCCATGTGGAAGCCACTGCTCTAGTAGAATGAGCAGTAATTATTTCAGGAGGCTGCTGGCCAGCAGTCTCATAAGACAAACGGATGATGCTTTTTAGCCAAAAGGAAAGGGAGGTAGCCGTAGCCTTTTGACCTCTCCGTTTACCAGAATAAACAACAAACAATGAAGATGTTTGATGAAAATATTTAGTTGCTTGTAAGTAGAACTTTAAAGCATGAACCACATCAAGATTGTGCAACAGACGTTCCTTCTTTGATGAAGGATTAGGACAAAGAGAAGTAACAACAATCTCCTGATTGATATTCCTATTAGAAACAACCTTAGGAAGAAACCCAGGTTTGGTACGCAAAACCACTTTATCTGCATGGAAAACAAGGTAAGGTGAGTCACGCTGTAAAGCAGATAACTCAGAAACTCTTTGAACCCAAGAGATAGCTACCAAAAACAAAACTTTCCAAGGTAGAAGCTTAATATCTATGGAATGCATAGGTTCAAACGGAACCCCTTGAAGAACTTTAAGAACTAAGTTTAGGCTCCATGGTGGAGCAACAGGTTTAAATACAGGCTTGATCTTGACCAAGGCCTGACTAAATGCTTGAACATCTGGGACATCTGCCAGACGTTTGTCTAAAAGAATAGACAAAGCAGATATTTGTCCATTAAAAGAACTAGCTGATAATCCCTTCTCCAATCCTTCTTGGAGAAAAGACAATATTCTAGGAATCCTAATCTTACTCCATGAGTAACCCTTGGATTCACACCAATATAAATATTTGCGCCAAATCTTATGATAAATCTTCCTGGTGACAGGCTTTCTAGCTTGAATCAGGGTATCAATGACTGACTCAGAGAAACCACGCTTTGATAGAATCAGGCGTTCAATCTCCAAGCAGTCAGACACAGAGAAATTAGATTTGGATGCGTGAATGGACCTTGGATTAGAAGGTCCTGCCTCATTGGCAGAGACCACAGTGGAACCGATGACATGTCGACTAGGTCTGCATACCAAGTCCTGCGTGGCCACGCAGGTGCTATCAGAATCACCGAAGCCCTCTCCTGCTTGATTATGGCAACCAGACGTGGGAGGAGAGGAAACGGTGGAAATACATAGGCCAGATTGAAGGACCAGGGCACTGCTAGAGCATCTATAAGTACCGCCTGGGGATCCCGGGACCTGGACCCATAATGAGGAAGTTTGGCATTCTGTCGGGACGCCATCAGATCCAATTCTGATGTGCCCCATAGCTGAGTCAGCTGGGCAAATACCTCTGGATGGAGCTCCCACTCCCCCGGATGAAAAGTCTGACGACTTTGGAAATCCGCCTCCCAGTTCTCTACTCCTGGGATATGGATTGCTGAGAGATGGCAAGAGTGATCCTCCGCCCATCGGATTATTTTGGTTACCTCCATCATCGCTAGAGAACTCCGTGTTCCTCCTTGATGATTGATATAAGCTACAGTCGTAATGTTGTCCGACTGAAATCTGATGAATTTGGCCACAGCAAGCTGAGGCCACGCCTGAAGCGCATTGAATATCGCTCTCAGTTCTAGAATGTTTATCGGGAGGAGAGTTTCCTCCTGAGACCATAAGCCCTGTGCTTTCAGGGAGTTCCAGACTGCACCCCAGCCTAGCAGGCTGGCATCTGTCGTTACTATGAGCCACTCTGGCCTGCTGAAACACATTCCCTGAGACAGGTGGTCCTGAGACAACCACCAGAGAAGAGAATCTCTGGTCTCCTGGTCCAGATTTATTTGAGGAAATAAATCTGCATAATCCCCATTCCACTGTTTGAGCATGCATAGTTGCAGTGGTCTGATGTGTAGGTGGGCAAACAGAACTATGTCTATTGCCGTTACCATGAGCCCGATTACCTCCATGCACTGAGCCAGTGATGGCCGAGGAATGGAATGAAGAGCTCGGCAAGTGGTTAAGAGTTTTGATTTTCTGACCTCCGTCAGAAATATTTTCATTTCTACTGAATCTATCAGAGTCCCTAGGAAGGAAACTCTTGTGAGAGGGAAGAGAGAACTCTTTTCTATGTTCACCTTCTACCCGTGAGATATCAGAAAAGCCAACACGATGTCCGTGTGAGACTTGGCTAGTTGGAAAGTCGACGTCTGAATTAAGATGTCGTCTAGATAGGCGCCACTGCTATGCCCCCCATGGCCAACCCGAAGGGAAGGGCCACAAACTGGAAATGCCTGTCCAGAAAGGCAAATCTGAGGAATTGATGATGACCTCTGTGAATAGGGATGTGTAGATACGCATCCTGTAAGTCCACGGTAGTCATATATTGACACTCCTGGATCATTGTTACAATGGTCCGAATAGTCTCCATCTTGAATGATGGTACTCTGAGGAATTTGTTTAGAATTTTGAGATCCAAGATTGGTCTGAAAGCTCCCTCTTTTTTGGGAACCACAAACAGGTTTGAGTAAAATCCTAGCCCTTGTTCCTCTTTTGGAACTGGGCGGATAACTCCCATGGTATGTAGGTCTTCTACACAGCGTAACAACGCCTCTCAATTTGTCTGGTTTGCAGACAATTGAGAAATGTGAAATCTCCCCCTTGGGGGGGAGTCTTTGAAGTCCAGAAGATATCCCTGGGACACAATTTCTAAAGCCCAGGAATCGTGAACATCTCTTGCCCAAGCCTGAGCAAAGAGAGAGAGTCTGACCCCTACTTGATCTGGTCCCGGATCGGGGGCTACCCCTTCATGCTGTCTTAGAGGCAGCTGCAGGCTTCTTTGCCTGTTTACTCTTGTTCCAAGCCTGGTTAGGTCTCCAGACTGACTTGGATTGGGCAAAATTCCCCTCTTGCTCTGCAGCAGAGGAAGTTGAAGCGGGACCACCCTTGAAGTTCCGAAAGGAACGAAAATTATTTTGTTTGGTCCTCATTTTATTTTTTTTATCCTGAGGGAGGGCATGGCCTTTCCCTCCAGTGATGTCTGAAATAATCTCTTTCGGTTCAGGCCCCGAATAGGGTCTTTCCTTTGAAAGGGATGTTCATAAGTTTAGATTTTGATGACACATCAGCAGACCAGGACATAAGCCATAATGCCCTGCGTGCTAAAATGGCAAAACCTGAATTCTTTGCCGTTAATTTAGCCAGTTGGAAATCGGCATCTGTAATGAAAGAATTAGCCAACTTAAGGGCCTTAATTCTATCCATAATATCCTCTAATGGAGTCTCCATCTGAAGATCCTCTTCTAGAGCCTCGAACCAGAAAGCAGCTACAGTAGTTACAGGAACAATGCATGCAATAGGTTGGAGAAGAAAAACTTGATGAACAAAAATTTTCTTCAGGAGACCCTCTAATTTTTTATCCATAGGATCTTTGAAAGCACAACTGTCTTCGATAGGTATAGTTGTACGCTTAACAAGAGTAGAAATAGCTCCCTCCACCTTAGGGACCATCTGCCATGAGTCCCGCATGGTGTCAGAAATGGAAAACATTTTCTTAAAAACAGGAAGGAAAGCAAACGGAATACCTGGTCTATCCCACTCCTTAGTAACAATATTCACAATCCTCTTAGGGACTGGAAAAACATCAGTGTAACAGGAACCTCTAAGTATTTGTCCATTTTACACAATTTCTCTGGGACCATTATAGGGTCACAATCATCTAGAGTCGCTAATGCCTCCCTGAGCAATAAGCAGAGGTGTTCAAGCTTAAATTTAAAGGCCGTCATATCAGAATCTGTCTGAGGGAGCATCTTTCCTGAATCAGAAATGTCTCCCTCAGATAACAAATCCCTTACCCCTACTTCAGAACATTGTGAGGGTATATCGGATACGGCTACTAAAGCGGCAGATGGCTCAGCATTTGTTCTAAACCCAGAGCTGTCACACTTTCCTTGTAAACCAGGCAGTTTAGATAAAACCTCTTTGAGGGTTGTATTCATAACTGTGGCCATGTCTTGTAAAGTAAATGAATTTGACGCACTAGAGGTACTTGGCGTCACTTGTGCAGGCGTTACTGATTGTGACACTTGGGGAGAGCTAGATGGCAAACCATCATTCTCTTCTGTCTGAGAATCATCTATTGTAATATTTTTAAGTGCAAAAATATGCTCTTTATAATTTATAGACATATCAGTGCAAGTGGGACACATTCTAAGAGGGGGTTCCACAATGGCTTCTAAACACATTGAACAAGGATTTTCCTTGGTGTAAGACATGTTAAACAGGCTAGTAATGTAACAAGCAAGCTTGGAAAACACTTTAATCAAAGCAAATAACACTTAGAAAAAAAACGGTACTGTGCCTTTAAGAGAAAAAAGCTGCACAAACTCTGCAAAACAGTGTAAAAAAGCAGTAAACTTTTTTTTTTTTTACAGTAGAATTATAAAGCCTTAGTAACTTTGCACAACTATGCAAATAAACGATTAACCCCTTAATGTAAAAACTGGATTGACAAAACGTCAAAAACCGGTAAAAAAACCTTCAACACCTTGCCACAGCTCTGCTGTGGCGCCTACCTGCCCTTTAGGAACGATTTTTGGGGAAAAAAACTTCTTTACAGCCCTCAAACACAGTAGGAACCTCTGGAGAAGCAGCTGGATGTCTCTGAGGAAAAGAAACTGCGCAACTGAGGCGCGAAAATAGGCCCCTCCCACTTCACTCGATGTTATGGGGCCTAAAAGAAACACAACAAAGTGTTTCTTAAACTAGCCATGTGGGTTGAAAACCCTTAAACAAGCCACAATGACCCCTTAAAGTCCCTCAAAAAACGTTACATTTGCATTTTTTATAAATAAACAAAAACGTTTTTTCCTATCAGTGTCACCAGTAACTAATGAGCCCTTAATGCAAGCTAGAATTCCTACTAAGTGTCTGAATACAGCTTACCCTTCCCTTGTGGGAATATTGCCAGCCTTTTCTAGAATTAACACAGTCTGTCTAGGAAAAAATAGACTGAACATACCTCAATGCAGTTTAGCCTGCAAACCATTCCCCCAACTGAAGTTTTCCTGTACTCGTCAGCCCTTGTGAGAACAGCAGTGGATCTTAGTTACAAAGTGCTAAGATCATCATCCTCCTTGCAGAAATCGTCCTCCCTTTTCTGATGTTTAGATATCAAACATGGCAAGAGACATATGCCACAAATGGAATATGGTATTACCATCTATAAAAACCAGGGAATTCAGTACTCTTTTCTGTGATACAAAAATAGATATTTATTAAAGGTACACTGTACCCAAAAAATGTATTTTGTGATTCAGATTGAGCATGCAATTTTAAGCAACTTTCTAATTTTCTCCTATTATCAAATTTTCTTCATTCTCTTGGTATCTTTATTTGAAATGCAAGAATGTAAGTTTAGATGCCGGACCATTTTTGTGAACAACCTGGGTTGTCCTTGCTGATTGGTGGATAAATTCATCCACCAATAAAAAAGTGCTGTCCAGAGTACTGAAACCAAAAAAAAAAGACTAGCTGCCTTCTTTTTCAAATAATGATAGCAAGAGAACGAAGAAAAATTGATAATAGAAGTAAATTAGAAAGTTGCTTAAAATTGCATGCTCTTTCTGAATTACAAAAGAAAAAAATTGGGTTCAGTGTCCCTTTAAAGGGATAGTCTAGTCAAAATTAAACTTTCATGATTCAGATAGAGCAGGCAATTTTAAGCAACTTTCTAATTTACTCCTATTATCAATTTTTCTTCATTCTCTTGGTATCTGTATTTGAAAAAGCAAGAATGTAAGCATAGTAGCCAGCCCATTTTTGGTTCAGACATGGGTAGAACTTTCTGATTGGTGTCAAAATGTATCCACCAATCAACAAGCGCTATCCAGGTGCTGAACCAAAAATGGGCCGGCAACTAAGCTTAAATTCAAATAAAGATACCAAGTGAACAAAGAAACATTCATAATAGGATTAAATTAGAAAGTTGCTTAAAATTGCATGTTCTATCTGAATCATGAAAGTTTAATTTTGACTAGACTATCCCTTTAATGAATAATGATTCACACAAATGTAAAAATTGTGCTAGTAAGGTATGCAAACACCATCTCAGAAAAAAGACCTTCTGCAATCACACTGCATATACAAATACAGTTATTACACCAAAACATAAAAAAATAAAGGGGTTGAAATGCGCATAGGCATTGGAGAACTTGCCCCGTTACTGTTGAGGGCGTCAAACCTTCTTGATGGTGGTCTGCATGGCGTCCAAGTGACATCTTTAAGTGGAAATCACTTGCAAAGTGTAAGCTATTACTTGCTTTGTTCCTAAGATGACCTGCTAAATTTGCATAGCACTAGCATACCATAATCCATGCACAATCCTAATGGGAAATTTTATCGACTGTTGATGATACATATCTGGCTAAGGAGACGGTATTTCAACTATTCAGCTTTGAACTGAGCGGTCTTATCCACTAATCCTTGTGGCAGTTGAACTTTGCCTATGAGAGTGCTACATGATAACAGGTTTTAGGTTGATGAATCTATACGATCAACTTTGTTACTCTGTCAACACTATGTATCAGTATGACTATGTCCACACCACTAAGGCTTACATCTGTTTATAGCACTCTTTATCATGGATGACATAGATCCCATATTATACCTGCCCAGGTTTGGCCTCCGTTTGTTCTTTCTGGGGGTTCTATGTGCAGCAGGGTGTTGTCAGTCCGTGCTAAAGTGCGAACAACTGCGTCTATACAGTATGTTCACTAACTTTACCTTGACTTTACTATGGCCTCTAGTAAACACTGCCCCCTTCAGACTTGCGGCCAATAGGCCGCCAGCAGGGGGTGTCAATCAACCCGATCGTACTCGATCTGTTTGATTTCCGGCGATGTCTGTCCGCCTGCTCAGAGCAGGCGGACAGGTTATGGAGTAGCGGTCTTTGTGACCGCTGCTTCATAACTGCTGCCTGAAGGCTCGCTAGAAACACAGGGCATCAAGCTCCATACGGAGCTTGATACATATGCCCCTTTGACTGCTGAATTTCTGGTTTAATTGTTTCCCTAGTTATGAGGACCTGTCCTTTATTTTTTATATATTTTTATGTTTGGGTGTAATAACTGTCGGCTAGATTACGAGTTTTTGTCGGTAAGGCTGTGCGGTGCTAACACTCCTTTTTTTCTCACTGCTCACTTAAGACAACGCTGGTATTACGAGTTTTCTGCAAGCCGGCGTTAGCCTCAGAAAAGTGAGCGTTGAGCAAAATTTAGCTCCACATCTCACTGTAATACCAGCGCTGCTTACGGTAGCGGTGAGCTGGTAAAACGTGCTCGTGCTCGATTTCCCCATAGGAAACAAAAGGGCTGAGCTTGCTGAAAAAAAACCTAACACCTGCAAAAAAGCAGCGTTCAGCTCCTAACGCAGCCCCATTGTTTCCTACACCTAACACCCTAACATGAACCCCGAGTCTAAACACCCCTAAGCTTACACTTATTAACCCCTAATCTGCCGCCCCTGACATCATCGCCACCTACATTATATTATTAACCCCTAATATTCCGCTCCGGACACTGCCACCACCTACATTATACTTATGAACCCCTAATCTGATGCCCCCAACATCGCTGAACCCTACATTTTATTTATCAAACCCTAATCTGCCCCCCAATCAGCCAATAGGATTGAGCTTACATTCTATTGGCTGTTCCAATCAGCCAATAGAATGCAAGCTCAATGCTATTGACTGATTGCATCAGCCAATAGGAGTTTTCCTACCTTAATTACGATTGGCTGATAGGATTCTATCAGCCAATCAGAATTGAAGGGACGTCATCTTGGATGACGTCACTTAAAGGAACCTTCATTCTTCAGTCTCCGTCGGATGGAAGAGGATGCTCCACGTTGGATGTCTTCAAGATGGACCCACTCCGCTCCGGATGGAAGAAGATAGAAGTGCCGTCTGGATGAAGACTTCTGCCGGTCTGGATGTCCTCTTCTGCCCGGATCGGATGAAGACTTCTGCCCCTCTGGAGGTCCACTTGTGCCCGGCTGGGTGAAGATGTCTCAAGGTAGGGTGATCTTCAAGGGGGTAGTGTTAGGTTTTATTAAGGGGGGATTGGGTGGGTTTTAGAGTAGGGTTGGGTATGTGGGTGGTGGGTTTTAATGTTGGGGGGTATTGTATTTTTTTTTACAGGTAAAAGAGCTGATTACTTTGGGGCAATGTCCTGCAAAAGGCCCTTTTAAGGGCTATTTGTAATTTAGTATAGGGTAGGGCATTTTTTTATTTTGGGGGGCTTTTTTATTTAAATAGGGGGATTAGATTAGGTGCAATTAGTTTAAAAATTTGTAATTTCTTTTTTATTTTCTGTAATTTAGTGGGGGGGTTTTCTGTAATTTAGTTTATTAATTTAATTATAATTAATTGTAGTTAGTTTAGGCAATTAATTTAATTATAGTGTAGTGTTAGGTGTAATTTTACAGGTAAATTTGTACTTATTTTAACTATGTAGTTATTAAATAGTTAATAACTATTTAATAACTAATGTACCTTGTTAAAATAAATACAAACTTGCCTGTAAAATAAAAATAAATCCTAAAATAGCTACAATGTAACTATTAGTTATATTGTAGCTAGCTTAGGGTTTATTTTATAGGTAAGTATTTAGTTTTAAATAGGAATAATTTAATTAATTGTAGTAATTTTATTTATATTTTTTAAAATTATATTTAAGTTAGGAGGTGTTAGGGTTAGATTTAGATTTAGGGGTTAATACATTTAATATAGTAGCAGCGACATTGGGGGCAGCAGATTAGGGGTTAATAAATGTAGGTAGGTGTCAGCGATGTTAGGGCCGGAAGATTAGGGGTTAATAAAATGTAACTAGTGTTTGCGAGGCGGGAGTGTGGCGGTTTAGGGGTTAATATATTTATTAAAGTGGTGGCGATGTCCGGTCGGCAGATTAGGGGTTAAACATTTTAGTTAAGTGTTTGCAATGTGGGGGGGGGGGCCTCGGCTTAGGGGTTAATAGGTAGTTTATGGGTGTTAGTGTACTTTTTAGCACTTTAGTTAAGAGTTACGGCGTTAGCCCCTAAAACTCTTAACTACTGACTTTTAAATGCGGTAGGAGTCTGGACAGGAGAGGGTCTACCGCTCACTTTTTCCAGCAATCGTAATAACGGAGTTAGGAAAATCCCATTAAAAAGATAGGATACACAATTGACGTAAGGGGATTTGTGTATTGCTAAAATTGCGGAAAAAAAGTGAGCGGTACACCTGTACCTGCCTGACTCGTAATACCAGCTTGCGTTAAAAAGCAGCGTTGGGACCTCTCAATGCTGCTTTTTAAGTCTAACGCAAGACTCGTAATCTAGGTGTGTATTTGTATGTGCACTGTGATTGCAGAAGCTTTTTTTTCTGAGATGGTGTTTGCATGCCTTACTAGCACCATTTTTACATTTGTGTGAAACATTATTCATTAATAAATATCTATTTTTGTATCTTATAAAAGAGTGATGAATTCCATGGCTTTTATAGATGGGCTTATCATATTCCATTTGTGGCATCTGTCTCTTGCAGTGTTTGATGTTTTATTTATTATCTACAGGGTCTGCACCAAGGGTGCTAAGATAGCATCATAAAACTATTTATTTATAGTATATATCTATTTGTAAACACTTTTTGTCGGAGACTCTCCCCGACAATCATATTTTATATGTTTAGATATGTTTACATATACTGTATATTAATGTATTTATATATGTATATTTGTATTTACAGTCATATATACATATACTAGTCCTAAAGCCAGTTCACACGGGCTTTTTTTTGAAGTACAGCGGTCCTACCCCTTGCGCTCTCTCCCTCCCCCTCTCTTTTGCTCTCTCTTTCTCCCCCCTCTCTCTCCCCCCTCTCCCCCTCTCTATCCACCCCCCTCCCCCCTCTCCCTCTCCCCCCCCTCTCTCCACCCTCTCTCTATTCCCCCCTCTCTTTCTCTCCCCCCCCCTCCCCCTCTTTCTCTACCTCCTCTCTCCCCCTCTCCCCCTCTCTCTCCCTCCCCCCTCTCTCTCTCCCCTCCTCTCCCCCTCTCTCTCTCTCTCTCTCTCTCTCTCTCCCTCCCTCTCCCCCCCCTCTCTCTCTCCCCTATCTCTCTCTCTCTCTCTCTCCCCTATCTCTCTCTCTCCCCCCTCTCTCTCGCCCCTCTCTCTCTCTCCCCCTCCCCCCTCTCTCTCTCTCTCCTCTCTCTCTCTCTCTCTCTCCCCTCTCTCTATCTCTCCCCCTCCTCTCTCTCTCCCCCCTCTCTCTCTCTCTCTCTCTCTCTCTCTCTCTCTCTGTGTCTCTCTCTCTCCCCCTCCTCTCTCTCTCTCTCTCTCTCTCTCTCTCCCCTCTCTCTCTTTCTCTCTCTCCCCTCTCTCTCTCCCCTCTCTCTCCAATATCTCTCCCATCTCCTCTCTCTCCCTCTCTCTCCCCCCTCACCTCTCTCTCCCCCCTCTCCCCTCTCTCTCCCCTCTCTCTCCCCCCTCTCCCCTCTCTCTCCCCTCTCTCTCCCCCCTCCACTCTCTCTCCCCCCCCTCCCCCCTTCCCCTTCTCTCTCCCCCCCTCTCTCCTCTCTCTCCCCCCCTCTCCTCTCTCCCCTCTCCTCTCTCTCTCCCCTCTCTCTCTCCCCCTCTCTCCCCCCTCTCTCTCCCCCCTCCTCCCCCCCTCTCTCCCCCCTCTCTCTCCCCCCTCTCTTCCCCCTCCTCTCCCCCCCTCTCTCCCCCCTCTCTCCCCCCCCCTCTTCTTTTGCTCTCTCTCCTCCCCTCTCTTTTCATCTCTTTTTCTCCCCCCTCTCTCTCTCCCCCCTCTCCCCCTCTCTCTACCCCTCCCCTCTCTCTCCCTCTCCCCCCTTCCCTCTCTCTCCCTCTCCCCCTTCTCTCTCCCCCCTCCTCTCCCCCCCTCTCTCTCTCTCTCTCTCTCTCTCTCTCCTATCTCTCTCTCTCTCCTCTCTTTCATCTTTCTCTCTCTCCCCTATCTCTCTCTCTCCTCTCTCTCCTCTTTCTCTCTCTCCCCTATCTCTCCCCCCTCCTCCCCCCCTCTCTCTCTCCTATCTCTCTCTCTCTCTCTCCTCTCTTTCATCTTTCTCTCTCTCGCCTATCTTTCTCTCTCCTCTTTCTCTCTCTCCCCTATCTCTCTCTCTCTCTCTCCCCTATCTCTCTCTCTCTCCCCTCTCTCTCTCCCCCCTCTCTCTCTCCCCTTTCTCCCCTCTCTTTCCCCTCTCTCTCTCTCTCTCTCTCTCTCTCTGTCTCTCTCTCTCATCTCTCTCCCCTCTCTCTCTCCGATCTCTCTCCCATCTCTCCATCCCTCTATCCTTCCCCTCTCTCTCTTCTCTCTCCCCTCTCTCTCTCTCTCTCTCTCCCCTCTCTCTCTCCCCTCTCTCTCTCCCCTCTCTCTCCAATCTCTCTCCCATCTCTCCCTCTCCCCCCTCTCTCTCTCTCTCTCCCCCTCTCTCCCCTCTCTCTCCCCCTCTCTCCCTTCTCTTTCTCTCTCTCTCCCCTCTCTCTCTCTCTCTCTCTCTCTCCCATCTCTCTCTCCAATCTCTCTCCCATCTCTCCCCCTCTCTCTCTCTCCCCCCTCTCTCCCCTCTCTCTCCCCTCTCTCTCTCTCTCTCTCTCCCATCTCTCCCCCCCCCTCTCTCTCTCATATATTTTGTTCTCTCACCCTCTTTCTATCTCTCCCCCCTCTCTATCTCTCTATCCCCCGCCCCTTCGCATCTGGTCACGCCCCCGCTCACACACGCACCCAGTTAGCTGCAGAGAGGGCCCTAAACTAACCTGACAGGTGTCACTGCGCACTCTCTAGACTCTAATCTCAGGCCGTGACCTGAGTTTGCAGCCCCAGCAAATACTAACTCAACAGCAGACGCGTGTCATATATACTGTCATGGTGAACTCCACAGGTCAGGCAGGTCTCACGCGCTGCTGCACAGCTGATGCACAGCTGATGCAGAGAGATGCCTTGTGACAGCCACCGTTCCTCTCGCAAACCCTGCACAGCTGATGATCCAGCTGTCTCACGCGCTGCTGCCTAAGGCCTTGTGTGGTGCCAAGTGTGTGGGTGTGCGTGCGAGGTGTATTCTCAGCTGTGCGCTAGGTGCGCGTGCCTGCCAAGTGTGTGGGTGCGCGTGTGAGGTCCTGTCAGCTGTGCGCTGAGAACAATTGTAAGAGTTTGGATTTCCACTGGCGCTTATAAATTAAGCTAGGATGTATGCTACCATTATATGTGTAACTTATCTAAGTGAAATATTATAAGTGATTCTGATTTGTATCAGGTGTAAAAACAATAGTATCTAAGTGTCTCAGACAACGGATATTTTGGATTTAAGTCCTATGTGTTGACTGGTATAAAATTTTCTTAATGTTTTGTAAAGAATAATATTACTAAATCTGTAATTACAGATGATGTGGATAGTGTTCGTGAATAGATTATGAGGAGTAAATAAGTGTAAGTGAAGCTAGTGACGATCCAATTAACAGTGATTAGAAATGGATATAACTATATCCAAAAAATAAAGAAAGATATAGAAGTGTTACAACTATTTTATTAAACTAAATTTACTGTCAACAATAAAACTTTAGGATTAACTAAAAGGTATATGGCAAATAAAACAAATAAAAGCAAATAAAACAAGGGACGTCTCCCTATGATTCATAGGGAGACGTCCCTTGTTTTATTTGCTTTTATTTGTAGCACAAACAAAGCTTTTTTGGAACTTGTAATATGAACACAACCCCGCAAACACAAAAATGAAAATCCAAGCAGATTTTTCACTAATGCAAAAATATGGTGCTCTGACAAAATACCGACAGCATTCTGTCTGACAGACAGAATGCCGAAGCATGTTCTGAGTTCGGCCGAGGGCAGATACTCTCCGGAGTGCTCTGTTCTAATCAGAGCCTCGGACACCGCAACTGTCTCTGGGAAGCTAACCATGGGTCCCATCCCACACGTCTTGTAATTCTCTGTCTGTGAAATTGTCTATCTATCGATTCCATCTATTTATATATCTATGTATTGAATCTATCTATCAAAATGTATCTATCTAACCATGGGTCCCATCCCGCACGTCTTGTAATTCTCTGTCTGTGAAATGATCTATCTATCGATTCTATATATTTATATATCTATGAATTGAATCTATCTATTTATCTATCTATCAAATTTATCTATCTAACCATGGGTCCCATCCCGCACGTCTTGTAATTCTCTGTCTGTGAAATTATCTATCTATCGAATCTATCTATTTATATATCTATGTATTGAATCTATCTATCTATCTATCTATCTATCTATCACCTTTATCTATCTATCTATTGCATCTATTGCGATATCAGCAAAGGGCTACAGGGGAAAGTATGTCTCTTTGCAGATGATTTTAGCTCTGCTTCTTAGCAAAGAGATCAAACTACAAAAGGATTAAATACATAAGGATATTTGAGTTATTTCAGAAAGGTATATAACATTTCTCTTTTAAATTGTTGTTACTTGAATAGTTTGTACTTTCAGATAATATATTTTGTATTTCTATTAACTTTATATTTTGTTTTTTTATAGGTGGTAGACCTGAACTGTGAATTAGTTTCACTACAGAAATTGAATAGTTAAAGGTGGTAGACCTGAACTGTGAATTAGTTTCACTACAGAAATTGAATAGTTAAAGGTTTGAGTTAATTTACATTCTTTTGTATTCTGGTTTTTAGTATTGCAATTAGATAACAATTAGATTGTTTGCATAGGTGAGCAATTAGGAGGGACCCCACCCTATCTTTCTGAGGGTATTTAAAGAGATCTGTTTAGCTCTGCTAAACATTTAGCTCTGCTTCTTAGCAAAGAGATCAAACTACAAAAGGATTAAATACATAAGGATATTTGAGTTATTTCAGAAAGGTATATAACATTTCTCTTTTAAATTGTTGTTACTTGAATAGTTTGTACTTTCAGATAATATATTTTGTATTTCTATTAACTTTATATTTTGTTTTTTTATAGGTGGTAGACCTGAACTGTGAATTAGTTTCACTACAGAAATTGAATAGTTAAAGGTGGTAGACCTGAACTGTGAATTAGTTTCACTACAGAAATTGAATAGTTAAAGGTTTGAGTTAATTTACATTCTTTTGTATTCTGGTTTTTAGTATTGCAATTAGATAACAATTAGATTGTTTGCATAGGTGAGCAATTAGGAGGGACCCCACCCTATCTTTCTGAGGGTATTTAAAGAGATCTGTTTAGCTCTGCTAAACATTTAGCTCTGCTTCTTAGCAAAGAGATCAAACTACAAAAGGATTAAATACATAAGGATATTTGAGTTATTTCAGGAGTTATTCAGGGTTATTCAGGCTTATTCAGTAGAAAATAATACTTATATTTTTCTTTTTGTTAAAGTGTTGCATAGTTTAAAATGTCTCAGATACAGTGCAATGGGTGTTTTGCACTTTTTAATCGTTCTACTTTTTGGAGATTTAGGGGCTGTCCTGTTTGTAAGCAGTTTTCCCTGTTAAGGGAGGAAATAGCTAAACTTCAAGCTAAGGTAAGTAACATACCTGTTACCTCTACAAAGCTGCCTCAGAAAGAAGCCCCTCTACCCCAGAGATCAGCAAGGAGAGGCAGATGGATCACTGTAGGCTCTGGAAGAATTAGAACAGTAGACCAGAAGCATTGCCCACAACCTCTGCCATTGCAAAACTCCTATGCTGCTCTTGCCGAATACACTTGTGATGAGGAGATTGCTGTTTCTGAGCCCTCTGAAGCTGTAACAGGTAATTTAAATCTATTGGCACCTGATTCTCCAGGTAACATAACACAGGAAAGAACTGCAGATGTGTTTTTGAGAAAAAGACTGTTAGTGGGTGACTCTATTTTGAGGAATGTGTATTTAGGTGAAAGTAAAGGAGAAACAAGGGAGGTTAGATGTCTTCCAGGAGCTACTGCTCACAGGGATAGGAATCGTATTCTGAGAATTGTTAAGGCAGCAGGAAAGGGAAGTGAGTTAGATGTGATTGTACATTTAGGAACAAATGATCTGGCTAGTAATCATGTTGCTGCTGTTCAGAAAGAGTTTTGTGACCTAGGTAATCATTTAGAGACTGTGGCATCAACTCTATCATTTTCTGCTATTTTACCTGTGTATGACCAGGAAGCAGGAAAGATGGAGCGGATAACAACATTTAATTCTTGGTTAGATAAGTGGTGCAGGGAACGAGGATTTGGTTTTATTGGCCATTATAGCTCTGTTTGGAAAGATACTAGGTTATTTAGGAGAGATGGCTTGCATTTGGATGCTAAAGGAACAGAGTATCTGGGAGAGGAGTTCAAATACTTTATTAGAAATCATTTAAACTAATAAAGGGGGGTAGCATTAATATATCCACCTGCCCCCCACAGCATGCCAAAACTGTTAGTCCAAGTAACAATTCTAGAAATTCTAGTAGAAAAATTCTTCGTGCCATGAGCACAAATGCTCGCAGCTTAGGAAATAAATTACCTGAACTCATTTCAATAATGACTAGGGACAACTTGGATTTAGTAGCTATAACAGAAACATGGTACAATGATTTGCATGACTGGGACATAGTCATACCTGGATACAGGTTATTTAAAAAGAACAGAGTAGGAAAGAAAGGTGGAGGAGTTGCTTTGTATGTAAATGAAAATATAAAGGTTACTGAAATTGTAGGAACAAATGATGAGGTGGAAAGTATTTGGGTGACTTTGGAAATTGGAGATAAAAATGTTTTTAGAATAGGGGTTGTATATAGGCCTCCATTGCAGGATGAAAAACTGGACAATCTGTTATTAGATGAAATAACCAAAATGACCATGAAGGGTAAGGTTATAGTACTGGGGGACTTTAATTTGCCAGATATAGACTGGAAGATTCCTTCTGCTAGATCGGCTAGAAGCAGGTATATTCTTGAATCTCTGCTAGGGGAATCACTTGAACAATTAGTCAAGGAACCAACTCGTAAGGAAGCTATATTAGATCTAATACTTACAAACAGTGATACAGTTTCAGATGTGTCTGTAGGTGAGAACTTAGGATCCAGTGATCATCAATCTGTTTGGTTTAGTATTCATGTTCAGGAACTGTACACCCAGACTAAAACAAAAGTTTTAGACTTTAGGACGGCAGATTTTTCATTAATGGGAGAATACCTAAAAAACTATTTAAAGGGGAAAAATCTTATTACAGGGGTTCAAGAACAGTGGGAATTTGTGAAAGGTGCCATTTTAGATGCAACCGCACACTGTATTAGACATGTCTGTAAAAGTAAAAGAAAGCGGAAACCAATTTGGTTTTCCAAAGAAGTAGCACATGCTGTAAAGACAAAAAAGATAGCTTATAAAAATTACAGACACACACAAGCAGATGATGATATGAAAATATGGAGACTCCAACAAAAAAAGACTAAGCAGTTAATTAGGAAGGTTAAAGCTCATGCAGAAGAGAAGATAGCACAGTCAGTAAAACATGGGGACAAAACATTCTTTAGATATATCAGTGAAAGAAGAAAAAATAAGGTAGGAATAGTAAAATTGAAATCAGTTGATGGTAGAATAATAGAAGGAGATAAGCAGATTGCAGACTGTCTCAATGATTACTTCTGTTCTGTTTTCACTAAAGATTGTGAAGATACAATGTCTACATTAAGGGATGCTATGCAAAATAGAAACAAGCTTAACAGTAATCTTTTTACAGAGGATGAGGTTTTGTTAGCATTATCAAAAATAAATGTTACAAAGGCAGTGGGTCCTGATAATATTCATCCAAGGGTTTTAAAAGAACTTCGTTCAGTGCTAACTGTCCCATTAACTGATCTGTTTAATCAGTCACTATTAACAGGAGCTGTCCCAGATGATTGGAGAATAGCAAATGTAATACCTCTTCATAAAAAGGGCAGTAGAGAAGAATCTGGCAACTACAGGCCAGTTAGTTTAACTTCAGTAGTAGGGAAATTAATGGAAAGCCTCTTAAAGGAAAGAATTATGACTTACATAAAGACAAACAATTTAGAGGACCAAAATCAGCATGGTTTTACTTCAGGGAGATCATGTCAGACTAATCTAATTGACTTCTTTGATTATGTAACAAAAGTATTAGACAAGGGAGGAGCAGTTGATGTAGCATATCTAGATTTCAGCAAAGCATTTGACACCGTCCCACACAATAAACTTATTCACAAACTATATCTCCTTGGTCTAGATTCAAAAATTGTGAACTGGGTGGAATGCTGGCTTAAGGACAGAAAACAAAGTGTCTTAGTAAATGGAGTTCATTCAGCAGAGGGGGCTGTTACTAGTGGTGTTCCTCAGGGGTCAGTTCTGGGGCCTGTTTTGTTTAACATATTTATCTGCGATATCAGCAAAGGGCTACAGGGGAAAGTATGTCTCTTTGCAGATGATACAAAAATTTGCAACAGAGTGGATGTTCCAGGGGGGGTAGACAAAATGAGAAGTGATATACAACAATTGGAGGATTGGACAAACGACTGGGATCTAAAGTTTAACACAGCAAAGTGTAAAATAATGCATTTAGGGAAGAAAAATCCAAATGTTAATTACAGACTCAATGACACTTTACTGACTGTTACAGACGAGGAACAGGACTTGGGAATTATTATTTCAGATGATTTAAAACTTAGTAAACAATGTAGTAAGGCAGCGAGTAAGGCTAGCAGAATGCTTGGATGTATTGGTAGAGGTATTTGCAGCAGAAATAGTAAGGTTCTTATGCCACTTTATAGATCATTAGTTAGGCCTCATCTTGAGTATTGTGTGCAGTTCTGGAGGCCATATCTTCAGAAGGATATTAACAAACTTGAATCTGTGCAAAGGAGGGCTACCAAAATGGTACATGGTCTAAAAAATAAAACTTACCAGGATAGGCTCAATGACCTAAATATGTATAGCTTAGAGGAGAGAAGGGAAAGAGGTGATATGATAGCAACTTTCAAGTACATTAAAGGGTTTAGTAAAACTGAGGCTGTGGGTATTTTACATAAAATGGAAAATTCAAGAACAAGGGGTCATGAGCTCAAGCTAAAGGGTAGTAGATTCAGGAGTAATTTGAGGAAGCACTTCTTTACAGAAAGAGTGATTGATTTATACAAACATTTGCAACAGAGTGGATGTTCCAGGGGGGGTAGACAAAATGAGAAGTGATATACAACAATTGGAGGATTGGACAAACGACTGGGATCTAAAGTTTAACACAGCAAAGTGTAAAATAATGCATTTAGGGAAGAAAAATCCAAATGTTAATTACAGACTCAATGACACTTTACTGACTGTTACAGACGAGGAACAGGACTTGGGAATTATTATTTCAGATGATTTAAAACTTAGTAAACAATGTAGTAAGGCAGCGAGTAAGGCTAGCAGAATGCTTGGATGTATTGGTAGAGGTATTTGCAGCAGAAATAGTAAGGTTCTTATGCCACTTTATAGATCATTAGTTAGGCCTCATCTTGAGTATTGTGTGCAGTTCTGGAGGCCATATCTTCAGAAGGATATTAACAAACTTGAATCTGTGCAAAGGAGGGCTACCAAAATGGTACATGGTCTAAAAAATAAAACTTACCAGGATAGGCTCAATGACCTAAATATGTATAGCTTAGAGGAGAGAAGGGAAAGAGGTGATATGATAGCAACTTTCAAGTACATTAAAGGGTTTAGTAAAACTGAGGCTGTGGGTATTTTACATAAAATGGAAAATTCAAGAACAAGGGGTCATGAGCTCAAGCTAAAGGGTAGTAGATTCAGGAGTAATTTGAGGAAGCACTTCTTTACAGAAAGAGTGATTGATTTATGGAATAAACTTCCTCAAGAGGTAGTAGCAACAAACACTGTGGGGGACTTTAAAAATGCATGGGACAAGCATAGGGCTATCCTACGAACTAGATAAGTTTATACTGTTAGGTAAGGTGGGGCAGACTTGCTGGGCCTATGGCTCTTATCTGCCGTCAATATCTATGTTTCTATGTTTCTATCTATTTATCTATCTAATCTATCTATCAAATCTATCTATCTACCTATCTCGTGGCCGGACTGTTATCTGACAGCCACTTGTGTGTCAGAATATTATCTGTCGGCCAATTGTCCGTCTGCCAAATGTCCGTCGGCTAACAGTCTGGCCACACAAAAATAAATATATACTGAGCCACTTGAAATCTAGCCCTTATTTTATTGAAATTTTCTTTAATAAAAGTAATGAAAAAAATAAAAGCTAGATTTGGTGCTTATGCTTGAGTAAAACTATTTATTAAACTTTCAAGGACAATATTTACAGCATAATAAATGATAGTACTATATAGTTGGACAGTTAGTGGCAGAAGAATGCTAGGTAAAACAAGGATCTCTTTAATAAATCATAATTGATGTTGGTACAATTGAATTTGTAGTATCATCATTGGCTCACATATATTACAAAGGTACTACAAGCCTATAAACATAGCATGAAAATCAAACAGTGCTTAAGTCTGTCAGACAATATGTCAAAAAACATCAGTCATTTTAACTTAATGACGAAATGCAACAGCAAGTGCAAAATTCTGCCCATAGCTTTGCTAGTGAAAAAAAAACACAACCAAGGCACTCTGGATAGCGCTTGCTTATTGGTGGCTACATTTAGTCACCAAACAGCAAGCTCTACCCAGGTTCTGAACCAAAAATGGGCCGCCTCCTAAACTCTACATTCCTGCTTTTCAAATAAAGATTGAAAGAGAACAAATTAAAAATTGATAATTGGAGTAAATTAGAAAGTTGCTTAAAATTGCATGTTCTATCTGAATCATTAAAGAAAAAATTTGGGTTTAGTGCCCATTTAATTTTCTTTCATTTGATTATATTGATAATCATATTATTTTTTGTCATTTATTTATAGATTTTGCATTTAAAAAGTATGTTGCTGTTGTTTATGTCATTGTGGCTAATGTATTAGAAATCCCATTGGTCACTCCTTAAATTAGGGAAAAGTAAAGCTTTAAACTGAATTCCCCATGCTTACTTGCTTTACAATGTACTTTAATTATTTATTATTTCTGGTATTTTAGCACTGATATTGAGGGCCAGATTACGAGTGTAGCGGAAATTAACGCTAACCCTGGAACATTAATTGCGCTAGAATTAAGATTTTTGCGCTAGTCGAGTTGGGTTCGTATTACCAGTTGAAAGTAAACTGATTTTGCCCTAGCAGTAACCCGATGAGCGCAAAAATCCGAATGTTAGAATAATGCACGTGCTTTCACATATTCTTCCATAAATGTCAAAGGAGGAACACCCAACTCTCGCACAAACAAGATCGCATTTTTTCATTTGCACTAACCAAGCATGAAAATATGAATATTTCACATTCCAATGTTCTGCACATAGCAGACTATGTTCTATTTATTCTTAAATAAATATTTTTACGTATATCTGATGGTATTTTGCTAGCTAACTATGAAGCGATCGTTCGCTATGACCACTTCTACTTTTTTACCAATAACTGACAGTTATAAATTGATAATAATTGTGGCTCTCCAAATCCTGCATCATCTACCATTTTACACACAGTTTACATGCTTTTGCATTGCGTTTTACCAGATCACAAAAACTCGTCAGGTGTTAAGCACAAATCGGCCATTTTCCCCTTTGTTTTGAATATTTAAGATGTTATTGCTTATATATAGTCCCTAGGCAGTGTGTGTGTGTGTGCCTGATATTTACATATGTACCACAATATCGAGAAAGGGTGTTTAGCAACACCAGTTATTGCAATCTTTTTATTTCATACTCACATTTTTGAGATGATAAAGTACAATGTTCTTGTCTTTAGCAATGTGGGTTCTATACAATCTTGTCATCATGATCAGGAGTTAGAGGGACAGTCTAGTCAAAATTAGACTTTCATGTTTCAGATAGGTCATGTCATTTTAAAAAACTTAACATTTTACATGTATCATACAATTTGCTTTGTTCTCTTTGTATTCTTTATTGAAAGCTAAATCTAGGTAGGCTCATATGCTAATTTTTAAACCCTGAAGGCTGCCTCTTATCTTATTGCAATTTGACTGTTTTTCACAGCTAGACAGTGCTAGTTCACATGTGCCATATATATAACATTATGCTCACTCATGTGAAGTTATTTATGAGTCAGCACTGATTGGCTAAATGCAAGTGTGTCAAAAGCACTGAGATAAGGGGCAGTCTGCAGAGACTTAGATACAAGGTAATCACAGAGGTAAAAAATGTATTAATATAATAGTGTTGGTTTTGCAAACTAGGCAATGGGTAATAACGGCATTATCTATCTTTTTAAACAACAACATTTTTAAAGTAGACTGTCCCCTTAAAGGGACAGTTTACCTAAAACAAGAATTAATAGAATGTGCAGACATTGTTAGTGCTGGGCAAACATCTAACATCACTTTGTGTGTTTAAATTTTTTTTTTGAATACACCGTTTTTGAATAGTGTTTCCATACCCCGTACCGTTCCCTGTAGTGCAGTATACATGCGCCGGCCCCCACAGTGACATCACTGCTATTGAGAACACTGACCAGCGATTGCAGCGCATCAGTGTTCAGCAGTAATTAGTTTTCACTTAGAGCATATTGCTGAAAGTAACTGCAGGTGCATATGCGAGTAACACATGGCCATATAACAAGATTCTGCAAGGTCCTGCAAAATTCTGCATTACTAAGAGCTCAAAAAATGTATTTCCCGAAACAGAGCCTTTGCTTGTAATGTAGCGATCCGGTCACAGCATAGACACAATGGCCTTCTGTGCTCACTGCATGACAGCTCTGTGCACTGTGTAAGCGGCAGGAGCAGGCTCACTACAAATGTCTGCTGATCTGCTACTGTCAGGTAGAAGCCAATTAGCAGAACCGTTTCTAAGTATGGACTGAGTGTGCAGAAAAGCACACACGGTAGTATGGGATGGTTTGCATTGCCCTAAGGGAGGAGAACCAAATTCCTGGGAGCAGGGCTGGGTACTATGTGGAAGCTTAGACCTTGGGAGGATCATGGTGTTGCACAGTAGGAGAACGGGAATGACAGCTCTGTGCACTGTGACCGGTTAGCGGCAGGAGCGGGCTCACTACAACTGAAGAGGCGAGTACATATTGAAAAGGTATTACTGAATACATTAATTGCGCAATTGCGATTGGTCAGGGGGCTGTTGCCCAGCCCATTTATCTGGGCGTTACAGGATTGTTGAGGACAGACTTTGCTACATAATTATAAAAGGTAAAAGAAATTACTTTTACAAATACTATTTTTTGGGGTATTACTCTATTTAAAGTTTTAGTACTGCGTTGATGCTGCTAGGTTACCACCAACCTATCATGAGTGAACTGGTAATTTAAGTATTTGCAATTCTCTCTTGTTTGTTTAAAGTTCTATACAGTGAGATTGAGGTTTTTAAAATGCTGCCTTAATAGTGAGTTCCACAACTTCGGACTATGGCCTCTAGTTATCAAGCCGTCAACCACAAATACGCTGGAATTCCGCAGCGTATTTCTGGCGAGCCTGATTCGCCATAGTTATCAAGCCCTACAGACCGGCAAAAGTAGAATCTAGTGACGTAACCTACGATTCACTGGACTCAGTCCGACACAGATCGATGGTTACGTCACTACAGATGTTCCGAACGCAAGTTCGGCACTACCTGACTACTTTTGGAAGTTATCAAAGAAACAAACAGGTACGCTCGCCACTATTCCGGCCCAGCGTACCTGGTGTTCAATCCGCCGCCCTGGAGGGAATCAATGGGAGTCTGACAGCTGTGAGAGCTCATGTTCGCTGCTGCCCGATATCCCATTGATTTCTATGGGAAGTGTCTGCACCTAATACCCTAACATGTACCCCGAGTCTAAACACCCCTAATCTGCCCCCCCTACACCGCCGCCACCTACTTTATACTTATTAACCCCTAAACCGCCGCTCCCGGACCCCGCCGCAACTAAATAAAATGTTTAACCCCTAAACCGCTGCTCCCGGACCACGCCGCCACCTACATTATACCTATTAACCCCTAATCTGCCGCCCCCTATACCACTGCCACCTACATAAAATTATTAACCCCTATCCTGTCGATCCCGGACTCCGCCGCAAATAAATTAATTGTTTAACCCCTAAACCACCGCACTTGGAGCCCACCGCCACCTACATTATATTTATTAACCCCTATCCTGCCCCCCCTACACCGCGGCCACCTACAGTACATTGATTAACCCCTAATCTACCCCCCCTACACCGCCGCCACTATATTAAATGAATTAACCCCTAAACCTAAGTCTAACCCTATCCCTAACACCCCCCTAACTTAAATATTATATAAATTAATCTAAATAAATATTCCTATAATTAAATAAATTAATCCTATTTAAAACTAAATACTTACCTATAAAATAAACCCTAAGATAGCTACAATATAACTAATAGTTACATTGTAGCTATTTTAGAGTTTATTTTTATTTTACAGGCAACTTTGTATTTATTTTAACTAAGTACAATAGCTATTAAATAGTTATTAACTATTTAATAGCTACCTAGCTAAAATAAATTCAAAATTACCTGTAAAATAAATCCAAACCTAAGTTACAATTACACCTAACACTACACTATCATTAAATAAATTAAATTAATTAACTACAATTACCTAACATTAAAAAAAATTAACTAAAAATCTAAATTACAGAAAATAAAAAAAATTACAAGACATTTAATTTAATTACACCTAATCTAAGCCCCCTAATAAAATAAAAAAGCCCCTCAAAATAATAAAAATCCCTACCCTAAACTAAATTACAAATAGCCCTTAAAAGGGCCTTTTGCTGGGGATTGCCCCAAAGTAATCAGCCCTGTAAAAAAAAGAAATACAACCCCCCAACATTAAAACCCACCACCCACACACCCCTACTCTAAAACCCACCCAAACCTCCATTAAAAAACCTAACACTACCCCCTTGAAGATCACCCTACCTTGAGACGTCTTCACCCAGCCGGGCACAAATCTTCATCCGATCCGGCCAGAAATCTTCCTTGAATCCAGGCAGAAAAAGTCCTCCAAGTGGCAGAAGTCTTTATCCAAGCGGCATCTTCTATCTTCAATCAACCGGAGCGGAGCGGGTCCATCTTCAATCCAGCCGACGCGTAGCCATCCTCTTCTTCCGATGTTCTAACACTGAATGAAGGTTCCTTTAAATGACGTCATCCAAGATGGCGTCCCTTGAATTCCGATTGGCTGATAGGATTCTATCAGCCAATCGGAATTAAGGTAGGAAAAATCAGATTGGCTGATGCAATCAGCCAATCGGATTGAAGTTCAATCCGATTGGCTGATTGGATCAGCCAATAGGATTGACCTTGCAGGATTGACCTTGCATTCTATTGGCTGTTCCGATCAGCCAATAGAATGTGAGGTCAATCCTATTGGCTGATCCAATCAGCCAATCAGATTGAACTTCAATCCGATTGGCTGATAGAATCCTATCAGCCAATCGGAATTCAAGGGATGCCATCTTAGATGACGTCATTTAAAGGAACCTTCATTCAGTTGCTTAGATGCCTGAAATACAGGCTTCTAAGCAGCATGGCCCCTGCTCCTATACTTAACATTGTTAAGTATAAATAAAGTTGCACAGTGACGTTATTATGTTATTGCGAGTGACGTCACCACGCAAATCGGGAAGCCCCGGCGATGCCTGTCACTCTACAGGCATGATTACCGGGGTAGGAGTGGGTGGGAGCCCCCAGATCTCCCTCAAGTTGGGAGAGTGCTAGTGACAGCTCTGAGCCGTCATTAGCACCAGAGTGGGAAACTCTGTGATGGCTCAGAGCCGTCATTAGCACTCAAAGGGTATATATAAGGGTGTGTAAGGGTGTATGTATAAGGGTGTATGCTGACAAATAAGCAGACCTATTAGAGGAGACAAAAGTAATGTTACACAACCGGAACATAGGTGTGTAGGAACTGTTTAGAGTACAAACGCAGAGACTGTCTTAAGTTTTACCTTTTGAAGGAGCGGAAGGAGCTTCCGGGAGTCAGACGAGATGGAGGATTTATCTATGTCCTGAGACTGTCTTTCTTTGAGGCAATTTTAATCGTACTTCTAGTAAGTGGATTTATTTATGTAAGTGAAGTTTTGTAAAAAATTGATACCGTGAGTGCCTGGGACAACAAAGTGTTAATATATTTGTAAAACATTAATTCAGACTGAGCAATTTTAATTAACTTCCAAATTTATTTTCATTATCTAATTTGTTGTGTTCTCTTTGTATTTCTTTTTGAAAGGTATAATTACAGTAGGTAGATATATCTCTATTGTCATTGGCTTTAGGCTAGCTCCCAGTAGTGTATTAGTGCATGTTCAACAAAGGAAACCACGAGAATGAAGCACATTAGATAATAGAAGTAACATTGAAAATTGTTAAAAATTGTATGATCTAGCTGAACGTGAAAGAAAAATGTTGGATTTTCATGTCCCTTTTAAATATATACTCAAACGTCTTATGATTACTATGTTTTTATGCCCCCTTAAATGTAATATTTTGACATTTAAGGAGCATTATACACCCCTGTTTTAGAAAATGATACAAATCCCTTAAAATAGCTATTTGATTTGCAGAATTTGCAAGTTACAGAATTTGATTTTTGAACTACTCGTAGCTAGTATGAAACAAATATGATATCACACAAAAGTTAGAGGTGTTATAATGTCCTTTTAAATCTAAAATGTAAGTCAAGCTCTTCAGGTTTTTAGGACTATACTTCCACAACTACAAAAGCACAGAAAAAAATAAATAAAAAAAGATGCAAAACTTTGTAAAGTTTCCTCTCTCCGACTCAGCCCAGAAAATAAATAAATCAATTGAATAGCCCTTTAAATTTTGCGCTGAGATGCAAGAACTAAAACTCTTTATATAATAATATCCTGGTGGTATTTTTTTAAATAATTTACTGCAAAAACATATTTTGTCTGCTGTGTTTGAAAAGATTAAATATCATTACTTAAAGTCATTGGTTAAAATCTTGACTGAATATGTAAAACTGTCAAATGCCAATATGTCAACAAATAATCAAAAAAACTCAACTCATGCACTCACTACTGAGAAAATAGCTACAAAGACATTAATCACTACAAAGTGAACTGACAAAGAAATTATTGTACTTGTCATCAACAGAGCCAAACTCAGTACATTGCATGCAGGAAAATAAATAAAATACACATTTTTTATATTGAAAGCATTGTTTTCCTTATCAATGAATTGCAGCCACAGTTTAAATTTGCTGACAAATCCCATTAAAAGCCATTTTTTTATGTTTGCTCTAATAATAATACCTTTTATTTATGAAGCAAACTAAGCAGTTTACTCTAAAACAAGGTAGGCAAATTATGGTCTGGGCACCAAATCAGGTGTGCCCCCTGTTTTTGTATGCCCCTCGACTTAAATTGTTTTTCATGTTCAAAAACTTAAAAAAAAAAAAGAATGTTTTGGGACATGTGATAATTATATGAAGTTCAGATGTCAGTTTTTATAAATAAAGTTTTATTTGAATACAACTGTCGTTTGTTAATGTATTGTCTATGGTTTCTTTAGCACAGTTGAGTAGTTGTGACAGATAACATATGTGGTGCTCTCAACGTTTTGCACTGCTGCTTGGTACACTACAATATATAACACAATATTCCCAACTCAAAAGGAAGATAAACCTAAGTTTACATCCCTGCTTTTACAGGCCCTGATATTCAAAACATCTCTTCTCAGGTGATATATTATAAAATGATCCACCAGCACTGCCAGATCACTAGTGATTTTTTCAAAAGACAGATTTTGCTTTACTTCCCTTGCATTTCTGTATTTGAAGGAGAGACAAGTCCAGTGCAATATAGCACTGCATGACATGACAGTTCTGCTGCATTTACACTTTGTGCTTTCTATGTTATATCATTTTACACTTCAGATTACATTTTATTGCATATAAACTTTGTACTTTCTATTTTGTATTTTATTTTGCATGCAGTAGTGTATTTATAATTGTGATTTTACAAATTCTGATTATAGCGCTGACTCACTGGCCCATAGTTATCAAGGTCTGTTGGATCAGGTCCGACAGAACTCGCTGAATAAGGCGAGCAATACGCTCGCCGTATTGAGCATTGCACCATCAGCTCACAAGAGCTGCTGGTGCAACGCCGCCCCCTGCAGACTCGCGGCCAATAGGCCGCCAGCAGGGCAGTGTCATCAACCCAATTGTACTCGATCAAGTTGATTTCCGGCGATGTC
Organism: Bombina bombina; assembly: GCF_027579735.1. Classification (NCBI taxonomy): domain Eukaryota; kingdom Metazoa; phylum Chordata; class Amphibia; order Anura; family Bombinatoridae; genus Bombina; species Bombina bombina. The sequence continues at coordinate 46,159,013 of NC_069500.1, forward strand.
TGTCCACCTGCTCAGAGCAGGCGGACAGGTTATGGAGCAGCGGTCTTTGTGACCGCTGCTTCATAACTGCTGTTTCTGGCGAGCCTGCAGGCTCTCCAGAAACACGGGGCATCAAGCTCCATTCGGAGCTTGATAGATAGGCCCCACTGAATTTTCTAAGAAAAGGGGAGGAATCTGGAAATCCCAGAGAGATGAGAGATACCTTCCATAGGAATTAAGGAAGCTCTCTGGAATACACAATTTTTCATGGGAGAGAGAACTGGAGAACCCCTGGGCCAATATAAGGGTTCAATATGCATAAATTCCAAATTAAACTGAAATGTCTTTACTACAATTTAACTTGTTTTTTGTCTATATTTTAGTATATATTATATTTCTGAGTTAAAATAAGTGTATCAGAGAATTTTTAGAGAACTTTACCTGTACAGCTGTCAAGACAAATCGGTAAGACCAGCTTGTTAAAAATCCTTACAAAATTTCACAAGACTTGTGAGAGTGCTTCTGACATACCCTGGTAAATTCCTTGTTTGGCACAGGGAACTGCCCTGTCCCTTCTACTTTCTGAAGTGGTAGTTTTTGTTTGCAATGCAGCAAATACAAGGTGCAATGTAACTTGCAAAATCTACACAGAGATATACAAAGTATGATCCTAAGTAATTAAAGTAATACAGAAACTTTCAAAGCATAATCAGAATGTTTAAAATCACTGCTAGATCAAAATATAAATGTATTAAAATACAAATGAGAAAGTGCAAAGCTTAAATGCAATAATACTGAAAGGACCCAATCTGACATGTATATTAATATAAAATGCAATGCACAAAGTGTAAGTGTAACAAAAACTTTCATATCATGCAATGCTATATTGCACTGGGCTTGTTTCTGCATCACATACATAAATGAGAGAGATCTCGCCATGCTGGAGAGTTCTGCCCATTTTTTTGGAAAATTCAGTGAGTTCAGTCTTTGGGGCCAATTTAAAAATGTGCAGGAAAACATTGATAAATGTCATTAGCATACGCTGTCGGCATTTATTATTGCACAAGCATTTCTAGTGAAATGCTTGTGCAATGCCGTCCCCTGCACATTCGCAACCCATCGGCCGCTAGCAAGGGGTGTCTATCAACCGGATCATATCCGATTGGGGCTGATTGCTGTCCGCAGCCTCAGAGGTGGTGGACGAGTTAAGGAGCAGTGGTTTTAAGACCGCTGCTTCTTAACTCCTGTTTCTGGTGAGCCTGAAGGCTTGTGCGGAAACAGGTGCATTTGTGCCTTAACAAATCGGCCCCTTTGTGAAGTCCGAACTACAATTTCTCTCCAAGCTGGATAATCTTTGAATATCAGGGCCACAAAGAGAAAAAATAACTTTTTGGGTTTCATATCCCTTTAAGTGGCTCATTTGTTTGTCATATATTTCAAATTTCATCAATAAAAATGTGAGGAAATTGTTATAGAAATGCCTACATAACATAATATTTTTTGTCTCTTGGCTCAAAAAGCCTAAAACATTTACTATGCTGACTCCAACACTAGAATATTACAATTATTGCATAATCACAATAAAAAAGTAAATAAAACATAAAAAAGAGGGAGAATTCTGCCCTTGACTGAAAATGATGGTGCAATTATACTCATACGAAGTAGATAGAAAGAGGATATAATGAATATGGTCAAATTGAGAGGTTTCAAGAATATTTGATGAAAGTAATCAAAAGTAACAGTAATGGTCAGAGTATATATGATGGTCAATCCATCTCAAGTGGTCTAACATAGGTGGCATGACCATTTTTACAGTTCCTAATTTTTTGTGTAATTACCTTTATGTATTGGTATTAAAAACAATTTTTTTTCTTACTTGGTTTAACCATGGTGGTCATCTTTGTGTCATGGTGTACAACAAATTTTGGTTATGCAGATGTTTACATAAACCTCAACATCAGCCAGTGAAGGGATTGGCAGAGAGGTGCAGCAGATGAAGAGCGAAGTGTAAGGAAGATGAGTATGGCAAAGGCATTCATTATGGATTGTAAAGGAGCTAGGCGGCAGTTGGGGAGACCAGAGAGGACAGAGTTGCAGTAATCGTCTTGGTAAGGAAGTGTCTAATTTTAGAGATTTTTTAAGGTGGAAGCGGCAGGCTTTAGCCAAGGTCTGAATGTGAGGAGTGAAAGAAAGATCTGAGTCAAATGTGACCCTGAGACATCGGGCAGGCGGGGTAGGGGTAATGATGGAGTTGTCAACAGTTATAGAGAGATTGGGGGTGGGGATTTTGGAAGAAGGGGGTGAAATGAGGAGCGTAAAGGGGGTAAATACGCACAGTGTAAATTGTAATTAAAGTACACTGGATGTTCAAAAAAATTTAATACTTAAAAGTAAAAATACTAAGAGCCAAGACTTCCTGCCTAATGTCATGTGTCTGCATGTACCAACATGACAGATCATGCTTTGATATTGCCAAAATCAAGTGTAGTAAATATATTTGGTGCTCATTGACAAGCATAAGGTTTTGTTTGTTAATAAGAATAATAAGGGTAAAATACTGTTTATTTTGTATTATTTGTTATAGTTATATGACATCTTGTCATTATTCAAAAGAATAAATAATGTAGGATTTTCCCAATATGTCTGCTAGTCATAGCTCTCTGACCATCGGAATCTCAAACTCAAATTGTATACAGCAAACTGTTACCATAGAGGATTGTAAAACTTTCAGGTTCCCATCTGGTCCCCCGCAAGAGATAATTAACCTGAAAGTGATAAAGTGTTAAAAAATTACATTTACTCACCCCATCCTATAATATAAAAGGCCAAGAGTGTTTGTCCAAAGCTGTCATGTGCAGTAGAGACAGCACGAGGACAAACACACTTGGCCTTACCTGACATACTGTTTGCGACGGTGGGGCAAAAGTGGCCGTGGCCTGGCGGGAGTGTGGACATTGCCGGGTGTGAGTGTGGGCATGACCAGACATGGTCGGGGCGTGGTCGGCGTGGTGTGGGGCATGGTTGGGCGTGGTCGGCACAAGAGAGAGGGGAGAGAAATAGAAAGAGAGGGGGAGAGACAAAAAGAAATAGGAAAGAGCTAAAGAGAGGGGGAAGAGCAGAAGAGAGGGGAAAGAGCAGAAAAGAGGGGGGAGAGAGAGCAAAATAGAGGAGAAAGAGCAAAAGAGAGGGGAAAGAGCAAAATAGAGGGAAGAGAGAGAAAAAGAGAGGGGGAGAGAGAGAAAGCAAAAGAGAGGGGGACAGAGAAAATAAGAGGGGGAAAGAAAGAGAGCAAAAGCGAGGGGAAGAGAGAGAGAGCAAAAGAGAGGGGGAAGAGAGAGCAAAAGAAGAGAGGGGAGAGGGCAATAGAGAGAAGAAGAGAGAGAGCAAAAGAGGGATGGAGAGAGCATAGAGAGGGGAAAGAGCAAAAGAGATTGGGGAGAGAGAGCAAAAGAGAGGGTAAAGAGCAAAATAGAGGGAAGAGAGAGCAAAAGAGAGGGAAGAGAGAGCAAAAGAGAGAGGGAGAGAGAGCAATAGAGAGGGGGAGAGAGAGAGAGCAATAGAGAGGGGGAGAGAGAGAAAAAGAGAGGGGGAGAGAGAGCAAAAGAGAGGGGAAAGAGCAAAATAGAAGGAAGATAGAGCAAAAGAGAGGGGGAGAGAGAGCAAAAGAGAGAGGGAGAGAAAGAGCAAAAAAGAGGGGAAGAGAGAGAGCAAAAGAGAGGGGGAGAGAGAGCAAAAGAAGAGAGGGGGAGAGAGCAATAGAGAGGGGAAGAGAGAGAGCAAAAGAGAGGTATGAAGAGAGAGCATAGAGAGGGGAAAGAGCAAAAGAGATTGGGGAGAGAGAGCAAAAGAGAGGGTAAAGAGCAAAATAGAGGGAAGAGAGAGCAAAAGAGAGGGGAGAAAGAGCAAAAGAGAGAGGGAGAGAGAGCAATAGAGAGGGGGAGAGAGAGAGCAATAGAGAGGGGGAGAGAGAGAAAAAGAGAGGGGGAGAGAGAGCAAAAGAGAGGACAGAGAGAGAGCAATAGAGAGGGGGAGAGAGTGTGCAAAAGAGAGGGATGGAGAGAGAGAGCAAAAGAGAGGGGAGAGAGACAGAGCAAAAGAGAGAGGGGGAGAGAGGGGGGAGAGAGATAGAGCAAAAGAGAGGGGGAGAGAAAGAGCAAAAGAGAGGGATGGAGAGAGAGAGCAAAAAAAGGGGGGAGAGAGAGAGCTCAAAAGAGAGGGGGAGAGAGAGAGCGCAAAAGAGGTGGGGGAGAGAGAGTGCAAAAGAGAGGGGGAAGCAAAAGCAAAAGAGAGGGGGAGAGAGGGAGCAAAATAGAGGGGGAGAGAGAGAGAGAGCAAAAGAGAGGTGGAGCGAGAGAGAGCGCAAAAGAGAGGGGGAGAGAGAGCAAAATAGATGGGGGACAGAGAGAGAGCAAAAGAGAGGGGGGGGGAGAGAGCAATAGAGAGGTGGAGCGAGAGAGAGCGCAAAAGACAGGGTGAGAGAGCACAAAAGAAAGGGGGAGAGTGTAACATCCTTAGGGAGGTTATGGGTTAACTCTCTCAGCCTCCATTTCATTCAGCATTTCCTTTATAAGGCACACCCTTGTAATCTAACATTGCTTGGTATTGAATGTTTAGTTCAGTAGATACTAGCCTCTCCGTTACTACGGACTACTTTGTACCTAACCTAGCAACTTGCTTTCTTCCTGAGTACCCACACCTTCCCTCTGACCTGTGACAGCTTGAGGACAGCTTTAGCTGCTGCACCATAACAACAAGTGATTCCTTCAACCTCCGGTTGCTGTTTTCATCAGACACACAGGATCAGCTGTTAGGCGGGTGACGTCACCGACGGCCGCTCCGGATCCTTCCGCAACGCCACGCTGCAAACTCCAAACAGGCTGCTCTCTGCTGCTCATACAGGACCACACTCAGCTTGTACAACAGGTTGATCAGAATTGTTATTCTACGCTTGGTAAGCGAACTCAGTACTACTTACAGCATTCTATAAACTTTGCCATTCTCTGTGATATAAGATTTTGTTATGCTGTATATATTTCTAACTGTGACATCTCAGCTTATTAAGTTAACCTGCTGCCATGTTAACTTGTTAGCCCAGTGTCATGCAGACATTGACACTGAGCTAGCATATAACTACATTAACATTCTGAGCATAATCACATAGGAACAGTTATTCCCTATGTATCACTGCTTGGGATTACAAACCACCATTTTATTTAATAAGAAATTGTATTGTTCTGGGTTTCCAAATCTCCTTATCATAACTTTTATAGACTCAGTAGGAATATTACTTGCTGTAATAACAACACTCTGCATGTCTGGATTGTTGCAGGAATACCAAGCCCAAAAAACACAAATATAGGTGTGATGAATCCTGTGGAGCTCTCTAATTATGTGGTTACTCTAGGCCAAAAAGTAGATCAGTTAAATCAAGGCCTGAGAGACTTACAGGTAGAAAACCAAACCTTAAAGAACATCATTAAGGAAGGGCTCACTCCTGCACCTCTTAACACTGATACTACACCAGAACCCCCTGTCAGTCCACCAGATAAGTTTAGTGGCGATAGGAAGCAATTCAGACAGTTTATTAATGCCTGCACCTTATTTTTCACCTTAAAACCTAAAACCTTTTCTAATGACAAAATCAAAGTTCTGACAATGATATCATACTTGAGGGGTGAACCCCGTATATGGGCTGATTCACTCTATGAACAAAATAGCCCCACATTAAACTCTCTTGATAACTTTCTTAGCTCCTTATCCTCCCTATATGAGGACCCCCACAAACAAAGCACTGCAGATCACAAACTAAGAAATTTAAAACAAAATAAAAGAGCTGTGGAGGATTATATTTCTGAGTTTAAGATCTGGCAGCTAGACTCGGGTTGGAACCAGGTTTCCTTAAAAAGTCAGTTCAGACTCGGGCTGTCAGAACATATAAAAGATGAATTTGCTAGACTTGATTTACCAGACGATCTGGAAGGTCTAATGCAATTAAGTATCAAGATTGATCACAGAATTAGAGAGAGAAAACAGGAAAAGGTTACTCATGACACCAATATCAGATTCCACGAAGGAAGAGTTCCTTCACAACTAAAGGGGACAGACGAACCAATGGATATAGGGGCCATCAAGGGACCTTTGACCCCCGAGGAGAAAAACAGACGTAGACTACACCACTTATGTCTATACTGTGCTTCAAAGGAATATGATGTATCCACTTGCCCAGTACTTAAACGGACTAAAAAGGGTAAGATTTGTGATACAGTGTATACCTTGAATTTTACCAATTCCCAGGTAACAAACTGTCTAATTCCCATCTCTTTACAGTGGGATCACCACCGCCTCTGCTCTGAAGCTGTGATACATTCTGGGGCATACTCCTGTTATATAGATTCTGCACTTGTCTTGTCAAATAAAATACCACTTGTAAAGAAACAGAAACCTGTTCTGGTGCGCCTTATTGATGGTAAACAACTCGAGTCAGGGCCTATTACACATCAGACGGTACCTATACTGGTCACATTACAAAATAATCATCACGAGTACATTACGTTTGATGTACTCACATCACCTATCTTCTCTTTGGTTCTTGGGTTACAAAGGCTTAGGTTACACCAACCTACAATATTATGGGAATCCAACACCATACATTTCACCTCTCCTTACTGTAAGTCTACCTGTACACCACATATACCTATACTTTCAGTTACAGAGGTTCATATACCCCAACAATACAAAGATTTTGAACAAGTATTTAGTAAAAAAGAGGCTGAAACTTTGCCACCACATCGGTCATATGATTGCCCAATAGATTTAATTCCTGGATCTGATATTCCCTATGGGCACATATTTCCACTATCTGAAAATGAGTTATCACACTTAAAAACATACATCAATGAGAATTTACAAAAAGGCTTTATAAGACCTTCCACTTCTCCAGCAGGAGCAGGTATCTTTTTTGTTAAAAACAAAGATCACTCCCTGCGCCCAATAGTGGATTACAGGGAATTAAATAAAAGGACTATCAAGAACCGTTACCCCCTTCCCTTAATACCGGAATTAATAGAACACCTTAGGGGACCATCTATCTTTACAAAGCTCGACTTAAGGGGTGCATACAATCTGATAAGAATTAGATCAGGTGATGAATGGCTAACAGCCTTCAGAACCAGGTATGGGTTGTATGAATACACCGTTATGCCCTTCGGGCTTTGTAACGCCCCTGCTACTTTTCAAAGGTACATAAACGACATTTTTAGAGATTTACTTGACAGATCAATGGTGATCTATCTAGATGACATCTTAATATACTCATCTAACATTGAAGAACACAGTAAGCTAGTCAGAATTGTACTATCTAGGCTACAGGCACATCACCTGTATGTCAAACTAGAAAAATGTATCTTTCATTCACACAATATCACCTTCCTGGGATACCATATTACACTACAGGGTATTTCCATGGAAACAGACAAGGTTTCAACAATACTTAATTAGCCAACTCCAAAAACAAAGAAAGATGTTCAGAGGTTTCTTGGTTTTTCCAATCTTTACCGGAAATTCATACGGAATTTCGCTAGCGTAACAAAACCCTTAACCGAATTAACAAAGAGCCACACACCTTTCCTTTGGACACAGACCACAAATAACGTTTTTCAGTATCTGAAAACATGTATTACTACAGCACCGATATTAACTTTTCCAAATCCAAACCTCCAATATATTCTAGAGGTTGACACCTCTCATTACGCGATTGGTGCCATTCTGTCCCAACGCCCCTCACCTCAAGAACCTGTACACCCTATTGCTTTCTACTCTAGAGTTTTATCAGCATCAGAACTAAATTATCACATCGGTGAGAAGGAGCTGCTTGCTATGAAAGCAGCTTTAGAACATTGGAGGCATCTGCTAGAGGGTACAGACAAACCCATACAGATTTACACAGATCATAGAAATCTTCAATACCTTAAGACCCATAGGACATTGACTTCTAGGCAAGTCAGATGGAGTCTTTTCTTCTCAAGGTTCTCATACAACATATCCTATAGACCCGCATCAAAAAATACAAAAGCTGACATACTATCAAGACTACCTGACAAACCTACTGTACAAACGCCCTATGGAACTATTATTCCAGACCATTGCTTTCGTGAATCACTAGGAATACTCTTTAATGATGGTTCTTTACTCCAAGAACATCAGCAAACAGACACTACTTTACCCAAACATTTGTTGACAATAGGTACTGACGGGTTGTATCACAAAAATAATATGGTCTATGTTCCCCCATCTTTAAGAATGACTATTCTCAAAGCAATGCATGACTCCACCTTAACGGGTCACCCTGGGGTACAAAGGACCATAGAGCTAACTAAGAGATCCTATTGGTGGCCACAAATGTCCACTGATATACTCAAATACATTCAGTCATGTGAGATATGCACAACTTGTAAGATTGAAAAACACAAACCAGTAGGTTTTCTGCTTTCACTACCCATACCTGAAAAACCTTGGACTCATATAGCTGCTGACTTTATAGTGGAACTTCCAAAATCCAGTAACAATACTACCATCCTGGTGGTTGTTGATTTATTCTCTAAAATGGCTCACTTCATCCCATACCACAAACTTCCAACTTCTATGGAAACCGCTACATTACTTATCAATAATGTCATAAAATTACATGGTTTACCCCTATCAATTACCACAGATAGAGGAACACAATTTACCTCTAGAATGTGGAGAGAACTTTGTAAGGCATTGTCCATTGAACAACGTTTGAGTTCCGCATACCATCCTCAGAGCAATGGTCAAACGGAGAGAACAAATCAGTGGTTGGAAGAATATCTCAGATGTTTCGCCACACAACACCAAGATAATTGGTCATCTCTGCTTCCACTTGCAGAATTCGCCCACAACAACGCCTATCATTCCACAATCAAGACCACACCATTCTTCACCAATTATGGGTTTCACCCATTATTCCATGTCAACCCTCAATATGACAGTCGCTGCCCGGTAGTCAATGACACCACTAACAGTATCGCTGAAACCTTCTCCATTCTTGCCGACAACATCAAGACTGCTCAGGACAGACAGAAAGTTTACTATAATTTAAGGAGGAGACCTGCACCCACATATATGATTGGAGACCTTGTATGGCTATCAACAAGGAACCTTCGTCTCAGTACGCCGACCAGGAAATTGAATAGATTCTACATTGGACCCTTTCCGATTAAGAGGGTGATAAACTCTAACACGGTGACCCTTGAACTCCCTGATGGCTATAGGATACATCCTACCTTCCACGTTAACCTGCTTAAACCATACAAAGAACTCAGGAATGCTTCCACAAGATCTGCCACTCAGGTTCCCGTTGTTCCTGACTGTGAGTTTGAGGTGGAAAAGATATTGGACTCCAGGAGAGTATCAGGCCGGTTGCAGTACCTGATCCGTTGGAAAGGTTATTCTCCTGATGACGATTCCTGGGAGCCTTCTGTCAACTTGTCGGCCCCCAGGTTGATCTCTCTGTTCCATCGGCGTAACCCGGACAGGCCTCATCCTTGAACCCCAGAGTGGTTCATTTTGGGGGACCCCTCTGTAACATCCTTAGGGAGGTTATGGGTTAACTCTCTCAGCCTCCATTTCATTCAGCATTTCCTTTATAAGGCACACCCTTGTAATCTAACATTGCTTGGTATTGAATGTTCAGTTCAGTAGATACTAGCCTCTCCGTTACTACGGACTACTTTGTACCTAACCTAGCAACTTGCTTTCTTCCTGAGTACCCACACCTTCCCTCTGACCTGTGACAGCTTGAGGACAGCTTTACCTGCTGCACCATAACAACAAGTGATTCCTTCAACCTCCGGTTGCTGTTTTCATCGGACACACAGGATCAGCTGTTAGGCGGGTGACGTCACCGACGGCCGCTCCGGATCCTTCCGCAACGCCTCCTGCAAACTCCAAACAGGCTGCTCTCTGCTGCTCATACAGGACCACACTCAGCTTGTACAACAGGTTGATCAGAATTGTTATTCTACGCTTGGTAAGCGAACTCAGTACTACTTACAGCATTCTATAAACTTTGCCATTCTCTGTGATATAAGATTTTGTTATGCTGTATATATTTCTAACTGTGACATCTCAGCTTATTAAGTTAACCTGCTGCCATGTTAACTTGTTAGCCCAGTGTCATGCAGACATTGACACTGAGCTAGCATATAACTACATTAACATTCTGAGCATAATCACATAGGAACAGTTATTCCCTATGTATCACTGCTTGGGATTACAAACCACCATTTTATTTAATAAGAAATTGTATTGTTCTGGGTTTCCAAATCTCCTTATCATAACTTTTATAGACTCAGTAGGAATATTACTTGCTGTAATAACAACACTCTGCATGTCTGGATTGTTACAGAGAGAGAGAGCAAGGGGTGGGACTGCTGTACTGCAAAAAATGGCCCATGTAAACGGGCTTTAGGACTAGTAAAATAAATAAATAAATAAATAAAATAGTTTTAAACCTAAAATGTTCTGCACAGTATACTTACAAAAAAAATAGGACTGAGACTTGAATTATTTTTATAAATTGACCCTAAACGTGGAACTTTCAGTGATTTTCATCATTACATTAGGACTTAAAGAACCACTCAATGCAGTAGAATTGCAGAATTAAAGGGATGGTAAACCCCAAAATTGTCTTTTATGATTTAGGTAGAACATACAATTTTAAACAACTTTCCAATTTAATTCTATTATCAAATTTTCTTCATTCTCTTGTTATCCATTGCATTGCACTACTGACAGGAAGCTGAACATATCTGTTTAGCCAATCACAAGAGACAAATGTGAGCAGGCACCAATTAGCAGCAGCTCCCACTAGTGTATGATATGTGCGTATTCATTTTTTAACAAGGGATACTAAAAGAACGAAGCACATTTGAAAATAGAAGTCAATTTAAAAGTGTCTTAAAATGACATGCTCTATCTGAATCATGCAAGTTTAATTTTGACTTTCCTATCCCTTTAACACGTGTATAATAAAAAGACAATACAATAGCACTTACTCGGAATTTCAAATAAGCAGTAGAATTTTTATCTGGCCCCTTGTATCATGTGACAGACATCAGCCAATCACAGACTAGTATACGTATACCCTGTGAGCTTGTGCACATGCTCAGTACGATCTTGTTCCCCAGAAAGTGTGAATATGATTTTTTTTATAATGAAAGTAAATTGGAAAGTGTCCTAAAACTGCTGCTCTTTCATGTTCAGATAGAAGGTACTTTCCTCCGTGTCCTGACAACTACATGCCAGGAGTGTTTGCGCCAATGATTGTAACAATCTTATACATATACGGCTAGATTATGAGTTGAACGCTAACAGTTACGCGGAACCTATAAGGGGTTTATAGCGGCTCTTTGCGCGTGACGAGGTTTTCACTTGTATACCATGTTGAAAATAAATGCGATCTCTTAAGCCCTATTGAAGTTTGTGAAACAAAAAAGTCTCATAAAACACATCAAAAATACATTGACTCACTAGATATAATGAGCTAGCTCCTAGTAGCGCATTGCATCTTCAACAAAGGATACCAAGAGAATGAAGCAAAGGTTAAAATATAAGCTGAAAAGTTCTTTAAAACCCGTATGCTCTATCTGATTTATCAAATGCGGACTACATTCGTGGTCTTGAATCTCATCTGCCCAGCCTCATGGCAAGCAGGCAGCAATACTTACATATTATGACCACTGCTAGTTAAAGGGACAATCTAGTCAAAATTAGTGTTTCATGAGTCAGATAGGGCATGCAATTTTAAACAACTTTCCAATTTACTTTTATCACCAAATTTGCTTTGTTCTCTTGGTATTCTTTGCTGAAAGCTAAACCTAGGAAGGCTCATATGCTAATTTCTAAGCCCTTGATCATGGCCTCTTATTTCAGTTCATGTGTACCATATAGATAACATGGTGTTCACTCCCGTGGAGTAATTTGTGAGTCAGCACTGATTGGCTAAAATGCAAGTCTGTCAAAAGAACTGAAATAAGGGTCAGTCTGCAGAGGCTTAGATACAAGGTAATCACAGAGGTAAAAAGTATATTATTATAACTGTGCTGGTTATGCAAAACTGGGGAATGGGTAATAAAGGAATTGTCTATCTTTTTAGCAATAACAATTCTGGAGAAGACTTTCCCTTTAACTGGTGTTTCAGGATTGCTTTGAGTGAGACTGAAACACTGGGGCTCTGTAGCAACTATTGCTGCATGTTAAATGGACCCGATATCATGGGGTCCCAAACATTTGTAAACAAAATAATGTTGCATAACCCTCTTATTGCATGCATTTAATTAAAATATATTCAAGGTAATCTTACCGTAAACTGCTCTTTTAAAAAGTGCTGTGTTTTTTTTTAAATATGTTTTTTTAAGTATTGATAATTTGTCTGTACTGTAGAAAATAAATATAGATTAAACCAAACTCTAATTTATCTCAGAACATCTGTTGTTTGGAAAGAATTATTCCTGTTTACATTCCAAATATATCAACTCACAAGATGGAAAGAGATGATGAAATATGTTTATGTGCACGGAAATAGTTCTTAAACTTGCATTCAGTACTTTTTTTCCCCTGAAATTAGCTTGGAGCAAAGTTCTTTAACAAACTTTTCTTTAAAAAAACAAAAACCGAGCTACTTCAAACAAGCTACCAAATAACATGCAATGAATGCTTCATCATGGAAGAGCAATTATACCTGGTAATAAAGGGTCATTCTAATACAAAAATTACATATAATAGAACATTTGATTTTGGCATTACAGACCCAAGCTAACTATTTCATTGATTAAAATCATTTAGGCACTTTTCATTACTTGGGGATTCGTTTTACAAACAGATGCTGAATATGGTCATGGGCAGCACCATTTGGATATCTTTGGTGCCTAATTTATTAGTTGTAAAGTGCAACACAAAAATATCTGGATTTGCACAAATGTGTGTATTTTTGCAGAAAATACATTTTATAAAAATGAAATGAAAAGCCAATTTAAAGAGATTAATAAGTACTTCAACTTACAGTCATGAAAATTCTAAACCACATCTTTGTATATACATCTGAAATGGCATATGTGGTCATTTTCAAGTGTTTTGCACAAGTGCAGCATAATAGAATTAGTCCAAGTCATTTGGAATACTTGCAAACATGTAGAGCATTCTTCCAAATTATCATGTCCTTTTAGGTATCAAATGCGATCAGGGAAAAATAGTCCTGAAAACCTTTTGACAATTTTTGAGAAATTGTGTTATGCTGACCTTGAACATGATTTTCCCATATTAAGTTTAGGGTGTTTCATCAGTGAGCCAATAAGCACTAGATTAATAGTAGCGCTACCTTTAGTGTTAACTTGCACACGTATTACAAGTTGAAAGTAAACGTGACAGCACAAGCTAAATTTGCACTTGTCGGGCTAGATGAAAAGTTGCACCAAACACAACATAAAAACATTAAAATAAAGTGTTACACTCATATATAAACTATCTGATAAAAATATAAATATTCATTACAAATATTTATAATGGTTAAAAGGTATATAGTATATGACAAGGTGTTTGAATGGAGAGGACTATAATGTATTTATACATACATATACGTGTCTAAATATGTTCATTTATATTTACATATGTATATATGTGTATATGTGTATTATTGTGTTTATATGTGTATATATAAAGCCCTTTCCACTCAAATAACTAAAAACGAGAACAATCATTTTTTATTGAATATTAATATGAATTATGGTTTTTACTGTATATATTATACATTACAATATTCTTCACTTAGATTAAAATGTTATTTATATTTCAAAATATTTATTTCTATATAAATATCTATCTGTATATATATATATATATATATATATATATATTTATATATATACCTGTATATATTCATATAGATATATATAGGTATATATATAGATATAGATATATATAGGTGTATATATATATATATATATATATATATATATAAAATTAAAAAATAATATATTTATATATATAAAGAAATATTTATCCTGTCATAAGAACATATGAATTTAAAATATTATTTTTTACTCAATTTGGGTTAGCGAAGTAGGTCTAACGCAGGGACGGGTTAGCGCAAAAGCTATAAGTTTCACTCTCTATTGAAGTCTATGGGGATAAGAAGTTAGCGTGTTTGTAATATCCGAAGTCCTGAAGTTAGCATGAGTTGACTTTTGCTCGCACAAAAACAATTTACTTTCATCTTGTAATACTCGCGCTAACCTGTTCACGTTAAATGTTTACTTCTGCATGAGCAAAAGCGCTAAATAGCACACCATTTGTAATATAGACCTGTGTGGTTTTGGGTAAAAAAAAAACAAGAAAACCTGCAATTGTTATCACCTCAAATCTATAAGGGCCTATTATTGTCTGAAAACCTAACAAAAAAAGCTGATAGATTGTGATTGACTCCCAAATTAGTTGTTTAAATATTGAAGAAATGTAAAGTTTTAGTCAAAACAGATGGGCACCACTATGTGATAAGGCATCTTTCCCTAGATTTATAGACTATTATGTTATCTTATCTCCTCTGCTGTAGATAAAGTGCCAGCTTACAAGTATAGCGTATTTTAATGCTCCCACTCAAGCATTAACTACTCTAGAAGTAAGCTTTTTGTGCCTGTCGGGTTGTGCTCATATTACAAGTTGAAAGTAAACTGTTTTTGCTTGTGCGCTAACCTGACTCGAGTAAAAAGATGAAATTAGAATATTGAGCGCGCTATAACATATTTCCCCCATAGAAGTCAATGGAGAAAAAAAAAAATTAACACCCTACTCACCCACAAACCGGACCGCATATTCTCAACTGTTCTAACCTGAATATTTCACATTCCAATGTTCTTCACATAGAAGAATATGTTCTATTTAATCATAAATACATATGTGGGGGTAAAGTCAGATATTGGGTAATCCTAGCATTACCCGGGAAAAACTGACATTACCCAAGCCGCTGTGGGTAAAGCACAATGTAACATCCTAAATCTCCTCAGAGTACATCGAGTCACTGCATCAAACATCTATACCATGCACTGTAATTTCCCATCTTCACTATCTGTTTTGCCTCTGCCTTGGTGGTTCAAGGGGGAGGAAGCCCCCATTGTAAACCTCATTCCTCAAAGTTCACTTGGGGTGGATGCCAGAGGATCCTCAGGCACCTTACTTGAACCCATAGTGTAGATAGGGGAATTACATCAGGCTTTACCCACAGCCTCTTGTGTAATGTCTGTTTTACCCGGATAATCCTAGGATTACCGGGGTTCCCTGACTTTAACCGTAATATATATATATAGTAGTACAAGAGTCCAGCACTCACTATGCTCAATAAAGTCGGGGTGCATCCCACATTATAAACAAATATGAAGTCCAAAGAGAGCAATCGCCATTAACCAAAATGGCGAGTGCTCTCTTTGGACTTATATATATATATATATATATATATATATATATATATATATATATAAGAACAAGTTGAAAGAAAAGGCATCCAAAGGTGAAGTAAAACAAAAGTAGTTTATTTGTTATCCATTATAAAAACATGGAGGTACAATGCACATAAAACTAGCGGATATCTCAGCGGGAGCTGATTGGTTGCAACAATATATAACCCTTTTTCCACAGCGGAGCAGGATGCTGCCATCAGCGGTAAATAGCTTTTTGAATGAGCAAGGATCCAAGTGTAACGACTTACCTGGAGATACTGCAAGAGTGGTGAGTGGGTGCAACTATAAGCTGTGTTGGGCACAGGCTGCTCTTAAAGGTCCCACGGTCTCTCAGTGTCGGTATCTGTTTAAATCTGTTCTGGATGATAATATTATCCCATAACCAGGGACTGTATATCACTGTTATGTTATGCTCATTAGTGGAATGGACCCACCGTGTGTATATAGAAGAGACTGCAACAGGAATTGATGTATGTTCTTTTGGGACAGTATATAAATTGTATTTGCATACAGTCTATGAATCTCCTTCTTTACGTCAATATTATTGGTGCTTCCTGGCAGCACATGTTTCATTAGACTGTGTATACATGTAAGAGCTTCTGTTTATCATGGACAATATGAGCATTAACGTTTACTCTCTACTACTTGTGATGGAAAGGAGTAACGACAGTTTAATTTTGGATAAAGTTTTACAACTGATGTCAAGGATGTCACTCCTTAGGAGAACTTTCCGATGAGATTGAAAAATTGTTGATAAAGGAACATAAATTGCAATTTGATATTTGGACTTTTGATAAATATGCTAAGTTACATATTATTCCCAGAGGTTTAAGATTGAACAAATTTCCGACATTTGAAGTCAAAGAACCAGAATTGATAGATTCATGGAATGTAATATTGACTGAATGTTCATTCAAATGTATGAATTGGTTGATCTCTTATAAGGCACAACAGTTGGTTATTATTAGAGAGAAAATTGGTACATAACAGACAGAGCTTAATAATATGAAGGATGACTCTAATTATTCTAGATTTGATTGTATATTGAGAAATACTCTATTAGAATCAAAACATTTGGTTTTGATAACAAATACCTCAGGGATTCTTCAGACTATGAAAATAAGACAGTCTATATATGAAACCATACATCTAGGAATCAGAGCAGGCGACAATACAGAAGGGGGAGATGCAGGAGCAGAAATAGGGGATGGGGTGGTCATCATGGAACATAGGATAGAAATTCAGGGACTTCCTTTAGTGAAGTGGAGTCAGGAGATGACACTGCGGCATCCAGTGGTGAGGATGCAGCAGTGTCATCTAAAGACATACTTAAATATAACACGAAAACCTCTGACAAACAAGTTACCATTAATATCCCCAAAGAAATGCAAGGTACTAACAGTACTAACAGCCAACGAGCGAGACCTAAAACAAATGCTCCTTAGAAAACTAATACTAACATAGGCTGTAAATATACAAGTAGCGCAACATCTATAAATGCTGAGATGACTACTAACACAGGAGAAGACAGACAAGTTTTTGAGCAAGATTTTTACAAACCTCTAATCAATACTGGTAAAGGACAAGAGAGACAGGAGAGATGTCCCCTGAGGGGGAACAGAACTACAAAGTACCAATGAATAATATGACTAATAATGTGGTTAATCTTTCCTCTGTTAATCTATCTACCATGTAAATTAATGTCTTAAGTTATGGCTTAAATTCTGCACCCACGTGTACATTTCACTTGTTCCAAACTATGTTAGATATTAACAAACTTATTAGAGATCTGACTCTTAAGAAACACTACAGTGGTACAGAGCTAATGCCCATAGAGATAAACAGGGCAGGCTCTACAATGACAAAGGATACGTGTGTATCTCTACATTTTAAGGAAATGTGTGATATTGTTATACTCTGGAGTCACTTAGTAGTCAGAGTGTCATTGAGGCTACAACTGATGCAGTAACTAGGTTGAAGAGATATAAAAAGGCATGAGTTTTACCCTGTACAGAGCCGTGGTGTGACCCTTAAAACCTTTTATAAAAGGATTGAGAAAGATTTAACCAAACTACCACATAGAAACATTAGTGATAGTAATACATGCAAGAAACAGAATATATCTAGAAAAGAGAAAGAGGCTTTATTTGAACTCAAGGAGAATAAAGATATAGTGATCCGCTCAGCGGATAAGGGGGGCTCCATAATCATCATGAATCGGAAAGATTATGTTAGTGAAGCACTGAGACAGTTGCAGAATACAACATACTATCAATGCCTCCAAAAAGATCCTACGTTAGCATTCCAAAAAGATCTTGAGTCCCTTCTGGATGATGGCTTGGAGGATGGGCACATTGACAGATCTACTTATGAGTATCTGTTCATTGAATATCCTGTTGTGCCCATCTTTCACCATGTCCCAAAGGTACACAAGTCAATTGAAAATGTGCAAGGCCGCCCAATAGTAAGGGGTGTGGGGGGTAGTTATCAAGCCATCAACCTCAAATACGCTGGAATTCCGCAGCATATTTGTGGCGAGGCTGATACGCCTTAGTTATCAAAGGCTCAAGACCGGCAAAAGTAGAATTTTGTGACGTAAGCATCGATCCGCCGGACTCCGTCCGACACAGATCGATTCTTACGTCACTCCAGATGTTCCGCACACAAGTGCGGCACATTCTCACTACTTTTACTAGTTATCAAAAAACTAGCAGGTACGCTCGGCACTTTTACGGCCCAGCGTACCTGGTTTTCAATCCGCCACCCCTGGAGGCGGCGGATCCCATAGGAATCAATGGGAGTCTGACCATAGCGAAAGTACAAGTTCGCTGCTGACAGACATCCCATTGATTCCTATGGGAGCTGTCTACACCTAACACCCTAACATGTACCCCGAATCTAAACACCGCTAATCTGACCCCCCCTACACCACCGCAACTAAATAAAGTTATTACCCCCTAAACCGCCGCTTCCGGAGCCCACCGCAAGCTACTCTATACATATTAACCCCTAAACCGCCGCTCCCTGAGCCCACCGCAACTATAATAAATGTATTAACCCCTAAACCGCCGCTCCCTGAACCTGCCTCAACCTATATTAAATGTATTAACCCCTATCCTGCCCCCCCTACACCGTCGCCACCTATATTAAATGTATTAAGCCCTATCCTGCCCCCCCTACACCGTCGCCACCTATAATAAATTTATTAACCCCTAATCTGCCCCCCCTACACCGTCGCCACCTATAATAAATGTATTAACCCCTATCCTGCCCCCCACTACGCCGCCGCCACTGTAATAAAATTATTAACCCCTAAACCTAAGTCTAACCCTAACCCTAACGCCCCCCTAACTTAAATATTAATTAAATAAATCTAAATAAATTAACTCTTATTAACTAAATGAATCCTATTTAAAACTAAATACTTACCTTTAAAATAAACCCTAATATAGCTACAATATAAATAATAATTATATTCTAACTATCTTAGGATTTATATTTATTTTACAGGTAACTTTCAATTTAATTTAACCATGTACAATAACTATTAAATAGTTATTAACTATTTAATAGCTTACCTAGCTAAAATAAAGAGAAATGTACCTGTGAAATAAATCCTAACCTAAGTTACAATTACACCTAACAATACACTATACTTTAATAAATTATTCCTATTTAAAAATAAATACTTACCTGTAAAATAAACCCTAAGATAGCTACAATATAATTAATAATTATATTATAGCTATCTTAGGATTTATATTTATTTTACAGGTAACTTTGTATTTATTTTAGCTAGTTAGAATAGTTATTAAATAGTTATTAACTATTTAATAACTACCTAGCTAAAAGAAATACAAAATTACCTGTAAAATAAATCCTAACCTAAGTTACAATTAAACCTAATACTACACTATCATTAAATTAACTAAATAAACTACCTACAAATAACTACAATTAAATACAATTACATAAACTAACTAAAGTACAAAAAATAAAAAAAGCTAAGTTACAAAAAATAAAAAAATAAGTTACAAACATGTTAAAAATATTACAACAATTTTAAGCTACTTACACCTAATCTAAGCCCCCTAATAAAATAACAAACCCCCCCAAAATAAAAAAAATCCCTACCCTATTCTAAATTAAATAAATTTCAAAGCTCTTTTACCTTACCAGCCCTTAAAAGGGCCATTTGTGGGGGCATGCCCCAAAAAGTTCAGCTCTTTTGCCTGTAAAAGAAAAATACAACCCCCCCCCAACATTAAAACCCACCACCCACATACCCCTAATCTAACCCAAACCCCCCTTACAAAAACCTAACACTAATCCCCTGAAGATCATCCTACCTTGAGTCGTCTTCACTCAGCCGAGCCACCGATGGAACTGAAGAGGACATCCGGAGCGGAAGAAGTTAATCCTCCAAGCGGCGCTGAAGAAATCTTCCATCCGATGAAGTCATCATCCAGGCGGCGCTGAAGAAGTCTTCGATCCGGCCGATGTCATCTTCAAAGAGGCGCTGAAGAGGTCTTCTATCCGGGCGAAGTCATCTTCCAAGCCGGGTCTTGAATCTTCCTTCCGCCGACGCGGAACCACCTTCTTCACCGACGGACTACGACGAATGACGGCTCCTTTAAGGGACGTCATCCAAGATGTCGTCCCCTCAATTCCGATTGGCTGATAGGATTCTATCAGCCAATCGGAATTAAGGTAGGAAAAATCTGATTGGCTGATGGAATCAGCCAATCAGATTGAGCTCGCATTCTATTGGCTGTTCCGATCAGCCAATAGAATGCGAGCTCAATCTGATTGGCTGATTGGATCAGCCAATCGGATTGAACTTGAATCTGATTGGCTGATTCCATCAGCCAATCAGATTTTCCTACCTTAATTCCGATTGGCTGATAGAATCCTATCAGCCAATCGGAATTGAGGGGACGCCATCTTGGATGACGTCCCTTAAAGGAGCCGTCATTCGTCGTAGTCCGTCGGTGAAGAAGGTGGTTCCGCGTCGGCGGAAGGAAGATTCAAGACCCGGCTTGGAAGATGACTTCGCCCGGATAGAAGACCTCTTCAGCGCCTCTTTGAAGATGACATCGGCCGGATCGAAGACTTTTCTTCAGCGCCGCCTGGATGATGACTTCATCGGATGGAAGATTTCTTCAGCGCCGCTTGGAGGATTAACTTCTTCCGCTCCGGATGTCCTCTTCAGTTCCATCGGTGGCTCGGCTGAGTGAAGACGACTCAAGGTAGGATGATCTTCAGGGGATTAGTGTTAGGTTTTTGTAAGGGGGGTTTGGGTTAGATTAGGGGTATGTGGGTGGTGGGTTTTAATGTTGGGGGGGGGTTGTATTTTTCTTTTACAGGCAAAAGAGCTGTTTTCTTTGGGGCATGCCCCCACAAATGGCCCTTTTAAGGGCTGGTAAGGTAAAAGAGCTTTGAAATTTATTTAATTTAGAATAGGGTAGGGCATTTTTTATTTTGGGGGGGTTTGTTATTTTATTAGGGGGCTTAGATTAGGTGTAAGTAGCTTAAAATTGTTGTAATATTTTTAACATGTTTGTAACTTATTTTTTTATTTTTTGTAACTTAGCTTTTTTTATTTTTTGTACTTTAGTTAGTTTATGTAATTGTATTTAATTGTAGTTATTTGTAGGTAGTTTATTTAATTAATTTAATGATAGTGTAGTATTAGGTTTAATTGTAACTTAAGTTAGGATTTATTTTACAGGTAATTTTGTATTTCTTTTAGCTAGGTAGTTATTAAATAGTTAATAACTATTTAATAACTATTCTAACTAGCTAAAATAAATACAAAGTTACCTGTAAAATAAATATAAATCCTAAGATAGCTATAATATAATTATTAATTATATTGTAGCTATCTTAGGGTTTATTTTACAGGTAAGTATTTATTTTTAAATAGGAATAATTTATTAAAGTATAGTGTAGTGTTAAGTGTAATTGTAACTTAAGTTAGGATTTATTTCACAGGTACATTTCTCTTTATTTTAGCTAGGTAAGCTATTAAATAGTTAACTATTTAATAGCTATTGTACATGGTTAAAATAAATTGAAAGTTACCTGTAAAATAAATATAAATCCTAAGATAGCTAGAATATAATTATTATTTATATTGTAGCTATATTAGGTTTTATTTTAAAGGTAAGTATTTAGTTTTAAATAGGATTCATTTAGTTAATAAGAGTTAATTTATTTAGATTTATTTAATTAATATTTAAGTTAGGGGGGCGTTAGGGTTAGGGTTAGACTTAGGTTTAGGGGTTAATAATTTTATTACAGTGGCGGCGGCGTAGTGGGGGGCAGGATAGGGGTTAATAAATTTATTATAGGTGGCGACGGTGTAGGGGGGGCAGGATAGGGGTTAATAGGTTTAATATAGGTTGCGGCGGGTTCATGGAGCGGCGGTTTAGGGGTTAAACTATTTATTTAGTTGCGGAGAGGTGCAGGATCAGCAGGATAGGGGTTAATAATTTTATAATAGAGGGCGACGGTGTAGGGGGGGCAGGATAGGGGTTACTAGGTATACTGTAGGTGGCAGCGGTGTCCGGGAGCGGCGGTTTAGGGGTTAATACATTTATAAGATTTGCGGCAGGGTCTAGGAGCAGCGGTTTAGGGGTTAATACATTTATAAGAGTTGCGGCAGGGTCTAGGAGCGGCGGTTTAGGGGTTAATACATTTATAAGCGTTGCGGCGGGGTCTAGGAGCGGCGGTTTAGGGGTTAGTAACTTTATTTAGTTGCGGGGGGCTCCGGGGGCGGTAGAACAGTGCAATTTAGTGTGAGTGCTTAGTGACAGGCTAGCAATAAAGCTGGGAAAAAGCCGAAGGGCAGCGAGATCGGATGAGTGATAACTGTCACAGTCCGCTGCTCATCGCCCCGCGGCTTTTTGACAGCTTTATTTGATAACTTAGGCGTATTTTTTCAGGTCCGCGGCGGCGAAGGTAGGCGAGCTTAGGCGGGCGTATTGGGCCGGCGAAGTCAGAAAAGTAGACGGCTTGATAACTACCCCCCAGTGGCTCTATGTCTGAACACCTATCGGAGTGGTTAGATGCTATTTTACACCCTTTTGTGGTTTCCCTACAGAGTTACTTAAAAGACACTAAGGATCTCATTATTCTGTTAGAATCTGTTTGTTGGGATAAAAATAACCTCTGGCTAACAGTTGACGTTGCATCATTATACTCATCAATCTATCACGAACATGGGCTAACAGCTATAGGGTTCTTTTTGAGAAAATTTTCAGACTTCTCCAATAATTTTGTGGAATTTGTACTAAGGTTAACCAGATTTCTTCTTACTCATAATTATTTTAGATTCAATGACCATTTCTATCTCCAGAGATGTGGGATGGCGATGGGGGCGAAGTTTGCCTCCTCCTACGCAAAACTGTACATGGGTTGGTGGGAGCTGTCCCACATTTTTGGAGATAGAAATATGCACAAGGAGAATATTGCCTTCCATAGGCGATATATTGATGATCTGCTTGTAATTTGCACGGAGGGAAGAGAGATTAGTGGAAGATTTTGTCCATTATATCAACAACAACAAAGCCAGTTTACAATTTACATTTGAGAAAGAAAAAGCATCCATTGACTATCTGGATCTCACATTAACTGGCTGGGATAATGGGCAAATAACGAGCGACTTATATAGGAAGGCCATCACCAGAAACACCCTCCTTCATGCCAAAAGTTGCCATCCCAAACATGTACCCTTTGCGGTTGCTAAGGGTCAGCTAATCAGACGAAAAATAAATTGTACTGAGGAGTCTGCTTATTAGAAACAATGTACAGACTTGCGAAATAGACTACAATCTAGAGGTTATCCAAAAGGTGTACTGGATAGGGCCTAAAGTCAGGTAGACCATAGAGACAGAATTTCTCTTCTTAAAGGTCACAAGAATGATAAAGTACACCAAGATAGGACTGATCAAGGTAGGGTGACTTTTGTTACAGAATACAGTGAGGAGTATAATGCTATCTGTAAGATAGGAAAGAAACATTTTCATTTGCTTGCAGCGGATGATAAACTCACTGATTGTCTAGAAAAAGGTATCTGCTGTTCATATAGAAGGAGTAGAACTATTGGCAACTACTTGTCACCTTCTGAGCTATCCATTTTATCTCAATCCATCTCAGAGCTCTTGGCTCAGACATAGGGGGATGTAAAAGTGTGGGAGAGCAAGACCCTGTGAATTTGGTATTTTTTCTGACAACTTTCATTCAGAAGTAACAGTTGAGGAATTTAATATCTTCTCCTGCCTCAACTGTACATCCTCCTATGTTATTTATGTGTTACCTTGCATCCAATGTAATCTATGATATGTAGGTCTCACTACTACAGATGTAAATACAAGGATCAGAAATCATCTGTCCACCATTAAAATTGGGGAAGCAACAACACCTCTGGTGAAACATTTTAAAACATTTCCATAATAAGAATAATAACACCTTAAGATGGCAAGCTATAGAATGGATATAAACTCCCTCTAGAGGTGGAAACAGAGATAACATTTTGTGAAAACGAGAAATGTTTTGGGTCTTCAGACTCCAAACCAGGGTCCCTAAAGGACTAAACTCTGAATACGATTTGATTAATTATTGGAAGTGACTGATCCTTATATTCACCTTTCTCCCTATTTTTGATATATCGCTATTTTGATATATAGCTATCTTACAATACATGCAGTCCATATATTCACATTTGCATTTAGGCATAGCAAATATGTTTATTACTTTTTTACATGTATGACAATATGTATTATTGCCTTTATAATACCGAGGGTACCTTAATGTTCAGTTTATACACATATGTGTTATGCAACTATCTATGCAAAATTTCATTATGTAATAAGGTATAATATTTCTTTGTGGGGTCTTTTTAGAATTAGACATGGTTAATGTATATAACCTAGATAATTACAAGTTTGGTATTAACATTGTATATATGTATCTCCTCTGCATGTATCCCCTATTGGCCACCTATATTATTATATTGTGTAACTCTGTTCCTCAGATACTAGATATCATGGTAGTTCGCAATGAGTGTACATGAATTGTACACACTTTGATTTATTTTGGATAGCTTCTATCTGAGATAGAAATTATATTACCAAAAATAATAATAATAATGATAATAGTATGTATCTACATATGAGCTGTTGCTGATATTGTCCATCTTTAAATTGTTTCAATACTACTGTTATTTCAATGCTATGTCTGAAAATATACATATGTGATTTAGGTAACACTTTTGGCTAGTGCATATGCACACCTTTATGGTGTGAGTTTTTTTTTTTATAAAAACATTTTGGGAATCAGTTTCCCTTTAGTTTACAACTAATAATATCTATTACCTGTTTGTTTGACACCTATCATTCTCATCTAGTTTTGAAACAAATAAATATGCACCTATGTAACTTGTTCAACTCTCCGTTCTAGACACAAGTATGTCTTTTTTGATCCCAGGTGCTAGTTAGTGTTAAGGGTTAAATGTTGCACTGTATTTAATACATATTCATTGGTCAGAGGTTAACCTATGAGAGAGTAGGTAGGCTTTTAAATAGGTGTCTCACATGTATCTTATTAGCTATGATTACAGCAGAAGGCCGAAACATGTTAGCCTGATGCATTTGTTTTCATGTGCATTGTACCTCCATGTTTTTATGATGGATAATGAATAAACTACGTTTTTTTACTTTACCTTTGGACGGCCTTTTTTTCAGCTTGTTCTTCTAATAATGACCAGGAAGACCTGAGGCGAAGGGAAACTCAACATCAATTTTTTTTTTCAAGCATTGTCCCGGTGCAGGTCCGAATCCTTTTTGCTGTTTCATGTAAAACGAAACACCACTACTAGTGGAGTTCTCAGCGGGAGCAAGGATACATACCCTTTTTTCCACAGTGGGGCAGGACGCCGCCATCAGCGGTAAACAGCTTACCTGGAGACACTGCAAGAGTGGTGAGTGGGCACAGCTATACGCTGTGTTGGGCACGGGCTGCTCTAAAAGGTCCTATGGCCTCTTAGTGTCGGTATCTGTTTAAGTCTGTTCTGGATGATAATATTATCCCATAGCCAGGGACTGTATATCACTGTTACGTTATGCTCATTAGTGGATTGGACCCACAGTGTGTATATATAAGGGACTGCAACAGAAATTGATGTATGTTCTTTTGGGTCAGTATATAAATTGTATTTGCATACAGTCTATGAATCCCCTTCTTTACGTCTATATATATATAATGGTATTTTGGTAAAATATATATCTATAACTATATATAGAGATGATTATATATAGGTGTAGATATATACAGATATACAGTATATATATATATATATATATATATATATATATATATACAGTATATATATATATATGAATATATATTTAAAAATGCATAGAACACATTCTGATATGTTCAGAACATTGGATTGTGAGATGCTTATATTTTTATCTTTTTATCACGTTTTCTCTTTGACAGCAAATATATACTCCAGCACAAAAAGCAGGCACCAAATTACTTTAATCCAATAATCCTGACATTTCGGGTTTTACCCCTGTCTTCAGACTTATATAAACAATATACATTCAAGTGTAAACATATACCCTACTCACCCCTTGTGAAGCATTACCGTTAATCACCTAGTGCGTGAGGCCACCGGCTACAGTCTATCAATCAGCTGTTGTTTTTACAACCAAACGGCTAGATATCGAGTCTTGCGTTAGGCTTAAAAAAGCAGCGTTGGCCGGTCCCAACGCTGCTTTTTAACGCCCGCTGGTATTACGAGTCTTGCAGGTACAGGTGTACCGCTCACTTTTTTGTCCAGACTCGGAAATACCGCAAATCCACTTACGTCAATTGCGTATCCTATATTTTCAATGGGACTTGCACCGGTATTACAAGTCTGCCAAAAAGTGAGCGGTACACCCTCTCCTGTCAAGACTGGTACCGCATTTAAAAGTCAGTAGTTAAGAGTTTTACACTACAACGCCGTAGCATAAAACTCTTAACTAAAGTGCTAAAAAGTACACTAACATCCATAAACTACCTATTAACCCCTAAACCGAGGCCCCCCCACATCGCAAACACTAAAATAAAAATTTGAATGCCTAATCTGCCGAACCGGACATCGCTGCCACTATAATAAACATATTAAACCCTAAACCGCCACACTCCCACCTCGCAAACACTAGTTAAATATTATTAACTCCTAATCTGCAGTCCCTAACATCGCCGACACCTACCTACATTTATTAACCCCTAATCTGCCGCCCCCAACGCCGCTGCCACTATATGAAAGTTATTAACCACTAAATCTAAGTCTAACACTAACCCTACCCCCCCCTAACGTAAATATAATTTAAAGAAATCTAAATAAAATTACTATAATTAACTAAATTATTCCTATTTAAAACCAAATACTTACCTATAAAATAAACCATAAGAAAGCTACAATATAACTAATAGTTACATTGTAACTAGCTTAGGGTTTATTTTTCAAGCAAGTTTGTATTTATTTTAACTAGGTATAATAGTTATTAAATAGTTATTAACTATTTAATAACCACCTAGCTAAAATAAATACAAAAGTACCTGTAAAATAAAACCTAACCTAAGTTACAATTACACCTAACACTACACTATAATTAAATAAATTAAATACATTAAATACAATTATATACAATTAAATAAAATTATTTAAAGTACAAACCCCCCCCCACTAAATTACAGAAAATAATAAACAAATTACAAGATTTTTAAACTAATTACACCTAATCCCCCTAACAAAATAAAAGCCCCCCCAAAATAAAAAAAAGCCCTACCCTACACTAAATTACAAATAGCCCTTAAAAGTGCCTTTTGCGGGGCATTGCCCCAAAGTAATCAGCTCTTTTACCTGTAAAAAAAAAGTACAAATCACCCCCCCCCCCCAACATTAAAACCCACCACCCGCACAACCAACCGGAATTAAGGTAGAAAAAATCCTATTGGCTGATGCAATCAGCCAATCGGATTGACGTTCATTCTGGTCTCATATTTTATTGTAACATGCTTCTTGAAACAAGTGAATCTTCAATGTATGATATGTGTTTTGAAAACCTCAATAAAAATATTAAAAAAAAAAAAAAATGTAGGCTACCAAGAGAAGTTAAGCTATAAAAAGGAAAAAATAAGGCTTTATGGCTGTCAATAATTCATTATCGTGAACTAGGTTTACATAGCCTAAGTAAGGTATTGCATTTGATAGAATGAGTGCTACCTTGATCCATTCCATGGGTCTAACGGATACTCATGTATTGCTTATTGTATCTAAAATAAGTTGAAAGTTGCCTGTCATTGTGCAATGCCTGAATATGTTTTAAGGCTCTTTTTGTAAAAGTACTAAGGTGCAGTTAAATGTGTTTACATTAATTTTCATACGGCTAGATTTGGAGTTTGGCGTTAGCCGTGAAAACCAGCGTTAGAGGCTCCTAACGCTGGTTTTAGGCTAACTCCGGTATTTGGAGTCACTCAAAAAAGGGTCTAACGCTCACTTTTCAGCCGCGACTTTTCCATACCGCAGATCCCCTTACGTCAATTGCGTATCCTATCTTTTCAATGGGATCTTTCTAACTCCGGTATTTAGAGTCGTGTCTGAAGTGAGCATAGAAATCTAACGACAAAACTCTAGCCGCAGAAAAAAGTCAGTAGTTAAGAGCTTTTTAGGCTAATGCCGGTTCATAAAGCTCTTAACTACTGTACTCTAAAGTACACTAACACCCATAAACTACCTATGTACCCCTAAACCGAGGCCCCCCCACATCGCCGCCACTAGATTCAATTTTTTTAACCCCTAATCTGCTGACCGCCACCTACGTTATACTTATGTACCCCTAATCTGCTGCCCCTAACACCGCTGACCCCTGTATTATATTTATTAACCCCTAATCTGCCCCCCACAACGTCGCCGCCAGCTACCTACAATAATTAACCCTTTATCTGCCGACCGCAAAGCGCCGCCACCTACATTATCCCTATGTACCCCTAATCTGATGCCCTAACATCGCCGACCCCTATATTATATTTATTAACCCCTAATCTGCCCCCCACAATGTCGCCTCCACCTGCCTACACTTATTAACCCCTAATCTGCCGAGCGGACCTGAGCGCTACTATATTAAAGTTATTAACCCCTAATCTGCCTCACTAACCCTATAATAAATCGTATTAACCCCTAATCTGCCCTCCCTAACATCGCCGACACCTAACTTCAATTATTAACCCCTAATCGACCGACTGGAGCTCACTGCTATTCTAATAAATGTATTAACCCCTAAAGCTAAGTCTAACCCTAACACTACCACCCCCCTAAGTTAAATATAATTTACATCTAACGAAATTAATTATCTCTTATTAAATAAATTATTCCTATTTAAAGCTAAATACTTACCTGTAAAATAAATCCTAATATAGCTACAATATAAATTATAATTACATTGTAGCTATTTTAGGATTAATATTTATTTTACAGGCAACTTTGTAATTATTTTAACCATGTACAATAGCTATTAAATAGTTAAGAACTATTTAATAGTTACCTAGTTAAAATAATTACAAAATTACCTGTAAAATAAATCCTAACCTAAGTTAGAATTAAACCTAACACTATACTATCATTAAATTAATTAAATAAAATACCTACAATTACCTACAATTAAACCTAACACTACACTATCAATACATTAATTAAATACAATTCCTACAAATAACTCCAATGGAATAAACTAACTAAAGTACAAAAAATAAAAAAGAACTAAGTTACAAAAATAAAAAAATATTTACAAACATAAGAAAAATATTACAACAATTTTAAACTAATTACACCTACTCTAAGCCCCCTAATAAAATAACAAAGACCCCCAAAATAAAAAATGCCCTACCCTATTCTAAATTACTAAAGTTCAAAGCTCTTTTACCTTACCAGCCCTGAACAGGGCCCTTTGCGGGGCATGCCCCAAGAAGTTCAGCTCTTTTACCTGTAAAAAAAAACATACAATACCCCCCCCAACATTACAACCCACCACCCACATACCCCTAATCTAACCCAAAACCCCCTTAAATAAACCTAACACTAAGCCCCTGAAGATCATCCTACCTTGTCTTCACCTCACCAGGTATCGCCGATCCATCCTGGCTCCAAAATCTTCATCCAACCCAAGCGGGGGCTGGCGATCCATCATCCGGTGGCTGAAGAGGTCCAGAAGAGGCTCCAAAGTCTTCATCCTATCCGGGAAGAAGAGGCGATCCGGACCGGCAACCATCTTTGTCCAAGCGGCATCTTCTATCTTCATCCAATGACGACTGGCTCCATCCTGAAGACCTCCACCGCGGACCCATCTTCTTCCGGCGACGTCCAACTGAAGAATGACGGTTCCTTTAAGGGACATCATCCAAGATGGCGTCCCTCAAATTCCGATTGGCTGATAGGATTCTATCAGCCAATCGGAATTAAGGTAGGAATATTCTGATTGGCTGATGGAATCAGCCAATCAGAATCAAGTTCAATCCGATTGGCTGATCCAATCAGCCAATCAGATTGAGCTTGCATTCTATTGGCTGATCGGAACTGGATGACGTCCCTTAAAGGAACCGTCATTCTTCAGTTGGATGTCGCCGGAAGAAGATGGGTCCGCGGTGGAGGTCTTCAGGATGGAGCCGGTCGTCATCGGATGAAGATAGAAGATGCCGCTTGGATCAAGATGGTTGCCGGTCCGGATCGCCTCTTCTTCCCGGATAGGATGAAGACTTTGGAGCCTCTTCTGGACCTCTTCAGCCACCGGATGATGGATCGCAAGCCCCCGCTTGGGTTGGATGAAGATTTTGGAGCCAGGACGGATCGGTGATACCTGGTGAGGTGAAGACAAGGTAGGATGATCTTCAGGGGCTTAATGTTAGGTTTATTTAAGGGGGGTTTGGGTTAGATTAGGGGTATGTGGGTGGTGGGTTGTAATGTTGGGGGGGGGGTATTGTATGTTTTTTTTTACAGGCAAAAGAGCTGAACTTCTTGGGGCATGCCCCGCAAAGGGCCCTGTTCAGGGCTGGTAAGGTAAAAGAGCTTTGAACTTTAGTAATCTAGAATAGGATAGGGCATTTTTTATTTTGGGGGTCTTTGTTATTTTATTAGGGGGCTTAGAGTAGGTGTAATTAGTTTAAAATTGTTGTAATATTTTTCTTATGTTTGTAAATATTTTTTTATTTTTTGTAACTTAGTTCTTTTTTATTTTTTGTACTTTAGTTAGTTTATTTAATTGTATTTATTTGTAGATATTGTATTTAATTAATTTGTTGATAGTGTAGTGTTAGGTTTAATTGTAGGTAATTGTAGGTATTTTATTTAATTTATTTAATGATAGTATAGTGTTAGGTTTAATTCTAACTTAGGTTAGGATTTATTTTACAGGTAATTTTGTAATTATTTTAACTAGGTAACTATTAAATAGTTCTTAACTATTTAATAGCTATTGTACATGGTTAAAATAATTACAAAGTTGCCTGTAAAATAAATATTAATCCTAAAATAGCTACAATATAATTATAATTTATATTGTAGCTATATTAGGATTTATTTTACAGGTAAGTATTTAGCTTTAAATAGGAATAATTTATTTAATAAGAGATAATTAATTTTGTTAGATGTAAATTATATTTAACTTAGGGGGGTGTTAGTGTTAGGGTTAGACTTAGCTTTAGGGGTTAATACATTTATTAGAATAGCGGTGAGCTCCAGTCAGCAGATTAGAGGTTAATAATTGAAGTTAGGTGTCAGCGATGTTAGGGAGGGCAGATTAGGGGTTAATACTATTTATTATAGGGTTAGTGAGGCGGATTAGGGGTTAATAACTTTATTATAGTAGCGCTCAAGTCCGCTCGGCAGATTAGGGGTTAATAAGTGTAGGCAGGTGGAAGCGACGTTGTGGGGGCAGATTAGGGGTTAATAAATATAATATAGGGGTCGGCGATGTTAGGGCAGCAGATTAGGGGTACATAGGGATAATGTAAGTAGCGGCGGTTTACGGAGCGGCAGAGGGGGGAATCGTGCACGAGCACGTTTTTGAGGCTGGCCGCTTGCGTAAGCAACTCTGGTATCGAGAGTTGAAGCTGCGTTAAATATGCTCTACGCTCCTTTTTTGGAGCCTAACGCAGCCTTTATGTGGACTCTCAATACCAGAGTTATTTTTATGGTGCGGCCAGAAAAAAGCCGGCGTTAGCTTTTCGGGTTGTTACCGACAAAACTCCAAATCTAGCCGATATATAGCTAACTTGTTCTAACTACACAAACCCTCTAGAGATATAGCGATAGATAATTATCACTTAAATCATGGGGCCTTTTGCAGGTTGCCATATACAGATTCCTCATAGGAGGCATAGCTTAGTATTATATGTAGCCTCAGTATAGTTTTTCTTTACATTTCATAATTGGATGCTAAATCTTGAACTTTTATAATCTTGCTGCACCCTTATATTATGTTATATTTGACCTTATGTTATTGCATGATTTGAAAACATACATTCGCCAATATCTAGTTGCTATTTTTGCTTTTCGGTCTGTGAACATACTGATATGTGCTTTCTCTATATTACATTTTATAATACTGTATAAAGGGTGCTTAGACCCTCGCTGGATTACACACATAGCGTTTTCATGAAGGATAGATACTGCTGGCTATATACTATAATATGTCTGATATATTGGCATTCTAGATAATCTATAACAAGTGCTTGTTTAGTACACATGCCAACATTAGGCGCAGAACTAGATTCTGACACG
The DNA here is from genome assembly GCF_027579735.1 of Bombina bombina. Taxonomy (NCBI): domain Eukaryota; kingdom Metazoa; phylum Chordata; class Amphibia; order Anura; family Bombinatoridae; genus Bombina; species Bombina bombina. The sequence continues at coordinate 46,191,350 of NC_069500.1, forward strand.
CTTTAATATTTAACGCTATCACTTTTTTCTATAGTTATATACGGTTTTTGATAATAGTTTTTAAATAGATGATTGTATGTGGGTATGATATGTTTGACTGTAGACCTGTCATATAGATATATTCTGATATAGTTTCATATAGATAATATCTCTTATGTCACTAGTTCTTATGTGTGAAACAAGTGGGGCTAGGTCAGTGGCATCATATTTATTTTTAACCTTATTGCTGGGTTGCCTGCGGCCGGGGTAGCCTAGTAACTATCACATATGAGTACTTCACTATAGCTGTCCCATGTATACAGTTAAAATTTGGTCCCTTAGACCACTTACATTAACTCACACAGCAGAGTTATGGAGCCAAATATACCTCTCACTAAGTAACAAAACTATATTTCTGCTAGAGCTGCAGCTGCAGTTTCAATTGTAAATTAAATTTTTGATATGAGAATATATATATACAATTTGCCCTGAGATCATAATCTCCAGAATAGCTGCTCCGCCCTCCCACCCCCCCTCAATTCTGTTTACTGGTTAAACAGTGGAGCACAGACTCCATCGAACTCTCCCTAGATACCTATTTTATAATTACATTAACATTGCGGCCATTAAGAATCCCTTTCCTATTTATCTACTACTTCCTATATTAAGATACATCTGGTCGTATAGATCCATATTGGTCCATATTTGTTCTAATGGGAATAGATAGTAGAAAACATAAATAAACACGAGGTTTAACTTTTATAAGTCAATTTAAGAGACAGACTACTAGAGCAAATAAAGTCACTGATACGAGTTTATTAATTGAGCATTTTGGCTATGGTGGGCTTATAAGCCAGAGATATGTTAAACTTGAGCAGTCATGGTATTTAATGCTGAACTAAACTATTATACAGTCGTTATACAGATTATTGTTTAATATGCATTTATTTTTGTTTATTCTAGTCTCATATTTTATTGTAACATGCTTCTTGAAACAAGTGAATCTTCAATGTATGATATGTGTTTTGAAAACCTCAATAAAAATATTTAAAAAAAAAAAAAAAAAAAAGAAGTTAAGCTATAAAAAGGAAAAAATAAGGCTTTATGGCTGTCAATAATTCATTATCGTGAACTAGGTTTACATAGCCTAAGTAAGGTATTGCATTTGATAGAATGAGTGCTACTGAGGTTCTCTTTTCTTTTTAATTTGTATTTCGTTATCTTGTATTCCATGAGCTTTGCCCAAGCATTATTAACACCAAAGATAACCAACTACCTATTTAATAACATCAGGGACTTTGAGTTAGCTATAAGATGATAGTTTAATATAAGTGTGTGTTACCAAAACCAGCAATGGTGTCTGTTTACTTATAATAATAACAATAATAATAATAATAATAATAATAATAATAATAATAATAATAATATCAAAAAGCTAAAATGAATATACTGAATACATATCAATAGGAACACACAAAATAAATGTGTTAGTAAAGCACTTGCATAATAAAATAAGTGTTACAGGATTATCAAATCATTTTATAATGTCAAATAAATATCTGGAAGTTTCTACTGGCAGGTGTCTTTTTACCATATAAATATTACTGTTTTTAATCATCTTTCTATTTTATTACAGTTTGTAACACTTATTTTGTAGATTTTGTTGGTTTCTTCTACTTTTTTTGCAACTGCATGACATGCTAAGCTATTTATGTTTAATACATAGCTGTATGACAAATGATTCTATTTATGTAGTGGAATGGCTATAAGGGCCATGTCCTTGTATTCCTGCAGTCTGCCTAATATCTCTATTACATCTCCATAAGAAACATTTATACTTCTATGTGTCACTAGATTATGATCTATTTATATGGTGTAATGTGTTGGCAAAACTACTCCAGCAGCATTTGTTAATTTCAGATTAATTAAACTAAAGCTAACCCCTGGACCCCACAGTCCATTCTGAATTTCTAAAGCAATAATCTCATCATTCCTAATATCTATATAGACCACTGCTTCTTAACTCCTGTTTCTGGTGGGCCTAAAGGCTTGCACAGAAACAGGGGTATTTGGCCTCATTTGGGCCATGATAAATCGTCCCCTTAGGGGCCGATTCATGAAAGTGCATACGCTGTCGGCATTTATCATTGCACAAGCAGTTCTGGTGAACTGCTTGTGAAATGTCGTCCCCTGCACATTCGCGTCCAATCGGCCGCTAGCAGGGGGTGTCAATCAACCTGATCGTATGTGATCAGGCGGATTGCTGTCCTCCGCCTCAGAGTAGGCGGACGAGTTAAGGAGCAGCGGTCTTAAGACCACTGCTTCTTAATTCCTGTTTCCGACGAGCCTGAAGGAGCCGGCACAATGGAGAGTGAGTAATGGAGTAGGTGTCGTATAGTTAGTGCTGCTTCATGGGGTTTCCGCTCCACACATCCAACAATAAGTAAAAGCACAAAGATATGAAGTGCACTATTCCCATTAAGATGCTCCAGTCATAAGACAAAATCCAAAGGCTTTATTAAATCCAGTAAAAGCACATCGATATACGGCACACATAAAATCAGAGCACTGTGACTGGAGCACCGTTATAGTGCGCTTCATATCTTTGTGCTTTTTTATATATATATTATTTTTCTATAATTTAAGAAATGAATAATGTCGCAATTTATATTTTTATTTTGCAGTAGATTTGTTAACATAATTTACGAAACAAATTAAATTCATTAGTATCCAAAATACACAGAGTTAAATCTGATTAAGCTTGCTTATAATAAAAATTCTTAGACATACCAAAGAATGACCTTGCAATCTTGAAAAAGGGTAGCCTCTCTGGCTACAAAGAGACATATTTATAGTTTCATATACTAATCCGATGACATCATTAAGTATAAGCAATTTCTGTGTCCTTGAACACTGATATAATGCATCCCTAAATATTTCTATACTAAATGATTTATTATTTGATTAAAATTACACTTACTTAAAACTATTATAAAGCTATATAAATCCTTTATTTCACAATTACTGAAAAATATATAAACATATGTATGTGTTAGCATAGAGTAAGTGTGGAAAAAGGATACACATTTAGGCAATTAACTTTGTAGGCTTAATACAGAACATAACTTTATCCTTACAGATAAACTACAAACAATCCTCTCAGTTTCACTGCAAGCCCATAACATTTCTCTACCTGTTCCCTTTTTCAACACATAGGGCTAGATTACAAGCGACTCACTAACATTAGTGTACAGAACATAAGAATATTGTTGGCACTTTAATTTGTTCTCATATTGAGAGTTGGAAGCAAACGAGAATTCAAGAGTGTAATTGCATTTTACGATCGTCAGGTTAGCGCGAAAAGCTTGTGTAAAGGGTAGTGAGCTAATAACCATGAATTTGACTACAAAGGGCTATATATATATATATATATATATATATATATATATATATATATATATAGTTTAAACTCTATGGACTTTAGCGCCGTCTTCAAATCCGAAGACCTGAAATTAGCTTTTGGGAAAACTTTTTACTTTCAACTTGTAATATACGCGCTACCTGACGCACAAACAACTTACTTCTAGCAAAGTTTACGATCGAGCGGGAGTACTAAATACCGCTCCACTTGTAATCTACTCCATAGAATTCTAAAGCAAGCAATAAATGCATCTGGTAGCAAAATCTGGGTGCAGTCCCTCCTTTCTGTTGTCTTTATGCCTAATTCCCTTTTTAAAACCAGAGAGCAGTTCTACACCGCCCCCAAAACCAAAATTCTATGGCCCTCACCTTCCATTTCCAGTTGAAAATGAACAAAATGCATTTTGTTGATTTCTTGCTAAACTCTTAATTTCTAGTTTATTTTTTTCGTATGTATAAAAAATATGCAATTTTGTTTTAATTAACAGAATGTATAAACTATATTTGGTGTGTGTGGGGGGGGACCATGACATAGAATTTATGCCTCATGCATGAGATGGATCGTACTTTAAAAAGATATTCTAATCTGTCACGCAGACTTAACAGAACAAATTAAAAAAACATTCAGTGGTAAATTCTAAACAGTTGTAATTTATCATAAAACATATGCTCTATGACTTTAAATACTACTACTGTGGTTTAACAAAACTGTTGATTTGCTGATGCTGCATTTCTAGAAATGTGCTTAAAAGAGTTTATGCTTTCATAAACTTGCAGTAAAATAGAATTGTGCTTGTATAATACGTCTTTTAATTGGTATAGCTATATTTTTTTTCTCCAGTGGTGTCAATGATTATGAGTTGACTGCTACATTTCTGTTCTTCGCAAACAGTCTTACAATAAACAGTTGTTAAAGAATTCTGTAAAAATTAAAATGGTTCCATCTTTTATTATTGCTAATAAACATTATGTGCCTGTTTAGTAAGGCACATGTAAAGGAAATGAGTTTTGTAATAGTGATATATTTAATTATGAAATTGTTTTATATACAAAATGTTCTCTTTCTTATTAAAAAATATATTAAAGATATGTCAAATTTATACTGTATTAAAACAGCATTAGAGTAGAACATCTACCAGTTCTCAGATAGTTTAAATAGCTTGAAATCTAACCCTTAAACCAAATCCTTAATCCAAAGACAAAACCCCTCACATACATTTAGAAAAATAGGTGTTCACCATGTATAGAATCTAGTAATCCCACTGTAAAACTAAATCAGCAATTCTCAACAAGATAATACATAGCCCAAGCCGTCTAATCCACTTTATTTGTCTCCCCAGTATCCAACTCAAAGCTTTCCTAACTCCAGCTATGAAGATACCAAGATGCCGCCTTTGAATTAGTAGGATAACTTCATAGTAGACAATTCAGCCCTGAAGCAAATCATTTCTATAGTCTGTAATCGTTCAATATTGTATTTGTTCAGGAAATATATTTCTTTTACATAAATATTTGTATAATAAACATATAAAAATTGTATTAAAAATGAGGAAGATTTGTTTGTTTGTTACAATCCTTTTATATATATATGTATATATATATATATATATATATATATATATATATATATATATAATATACAAGGAAATAGGCACCCTCATTTCTATAAATACAAACTCCAGGGGTGTCCTCCCTAAATAGCAATATAGTGACAAATATCCTGAAATATGTTTATCTTGCTATTTAGTGTTCTTTATGTGAAACAGAGACTCCTAAGTGCCAAAGTCTGTTAATAAATGCAGCCTCTAAACAAAGCAATGTGGCATAGCAGCG